>NC_135417.1:25877558-25990058 GCF_051991245.1 Festucalex cinctus
CGTCCATTTTTCAGTGGCCCGCGACATATGCTAAAAATGGCATTTGACTCAGTTCAAATAAAATAAACAAAACAAAAATGTTTGGAGATGGTCAAAGTAAGAAGGGAGGGTATTGAAAAACAGGTGCCAAAAAAAACAAAAAACAACAAAAAAAACCAAACTAAAATAAAAAAAACAATGTTACCGAAATAAAAACAAAAACTAACTGAAAATACATTTTATGTTTGCAAAACTAACTAAAACTAACTAATTATAGCAAACACGTCCTTCGTTTTAGTCTTTGGTAATTAATTTAATGCATGAGCCTTTGGGGATGATTTTAAATGTGATTTTTATTTTGATATAAACCGGAATAATGACGTTTGAAAGTATGTCACACAGAAGTGACGTCATCTAGCAGCAGCCAATAGAAAAGCACCTTCAGATGATGTCGCGCTCATGGTGTTTTTTAAAATATTGCACACAATACACATTTAAAAATAATAATAATAATAATAATACTTAAACTAACAAAATAAACTAAAACTAAGCATTTTTTAAAGAACTAATCTAATAAAAAGTAACAGAACCACCGTGAAAACTAATAAAAACTAACTAAAATGAAAAATTCCAAAACTATAATAACCCTAATGCCATATTATAAATAAATTGGTTTATATGCTGTAACATTTTTCTAAATATGCAAAAGCACAAATAAATTATTTGTACAATTTTTAGGACTAAACACAATTTCTCTTCATAACATTATGTGGCCCTTGCGTCCTTCTGATTTTTTGTATGTGGCCCTCAAATGAAAGACTTTGGACATCCCTGTTATAAGTTAATATGTCAGATAGGATATCCAGAGTGGTTGTTGAGAAACCTTACCGGTGAAGGCATTCATGTGAGAAGGGTTGTTGATTGTGAGGATGGCAATACCAGACTCTTCCTGTTTGGAAAGATCAATGGAGCCTCCAGGAAATCCCAGCAGCTTGGCCTTCATTTCCTCCTGGTCAAAGTCCATTTCGGTGTAAACTCTGCCACTCATTTGTCTCTGCCACATCCTTCACAATATATGTTACGTGGTCACATTGCACCAATATGCATTAATACAAAATGTTGTCAACTAAAGACCTCTCTGACAATGTCAAACTGAGCTTTATCTTCGTCAAGGCATTTTTTATTTAATTGTATCTCACTGAATTGACAGTGAAGCTTTAAATGTGTTTTACAGAAAAAAAGTATTGATACCTTGCCCAGCTGCCACACATGTGGCTCACCCTCAGGAAATGACACCTCATTGTCTGCATAACCATAATCCTTCAGCATGGACATGAAACAAAAATATAATGCTGACAGTGAGGTTTGAGGCCCAATGTAGATATAAGGTTTCACAAAAAAAGACTGTGAACATGAAAAGGTTGTGGCTTGTTAAGCTACCTTTTTTTTTCAGCCATTCATTTTTTTCTCAGGCGTTTTTCTCTCTGCAATATGAAAGCATGCATTGCTGACCCACAGAGTTGTTTGTGAACCATATATTAAGTTTAATAAGCTGTTCTTGCTTTCTTGTTGAGTTGCTGGGTGAGTCGAAATCCTGTGCAAATATCTACCTAACGATCTCACTTTTCCAGCATGAATGTGCAAAACTAACCTTGAACTGTGCTTTTCCAAAATTGTCTCCCGCACCGTCCGGAAGTCTTCTCCTTGTTTGATTAGATTGGCGCTTGGCAACCAGCCTTCAAGCACATTACCGCCACCTATCGAACTGGAGTGTAGTTGGTAAAGTTAACATAAACGTGAATAACATTGTCGATGTTTTTAAAAGCAGTAAAGCACGTTTGGTTTCTCCTACTACTATTGTTAGTTTATGCAGATTTTAAACAGTAACCTATCATATTAATTGTGTTGTCTCTTAAAAAAAAATGCTTAACTCGGTACACAGTTGTTTTCTTTTGTTTTTGTATTTAAGAGAGAGAGAAAACAACAAAAGGAAAAAAATACAAAATTAGCAATGAACATTAGGGCAACGAAAACAGCAATTCGACAAAGGAAAAAAGAAAACATATAGAATTAAACAGCTAATAAAAATAATTTAAGGGATACCAAATTTTTCCCACACCATCATTGTTTTTATAGCTTTGGGCTCTTCTATAGAATTCAGTGACTGAAAATAATCACAAAGTTGTTTGTAAAATACAAAAAGTGGGACTATTACCAGAAATGTTCGACTTATGTATATACAATTTTGCTTACAACAGAATAAGATTTATTATAAAGGCTTTGTCTTTTTTTGTACAATTTCAGTGTTATATTTAGTTTAGTAAAAATACATTTTTATAGATCTTTCCAGGTTTTTGCCGTTGGCAATGACAGTAGACTTCCTGAATAAAAGTACATACAGAACTAGAAGATGCAATAATAATAGGAAGAGCATGCACGTATTTGCCACAGAAAAAAATACAAATGTAGAGACAGGCCTCACAAATGAGTTCTTTTGTTGTATGATTGAATATATAAAGATCAACCTTTATCAAAGGTACAATCCTAAACTAAAAAGCTCATCTGTGAAACACGAAGGAGGTATGTCACGGGTCAGCCTTGTACAGCTTCTTCTGGTAGGGGCTCACAAATCTGCATTGATCCAATACATGGACAGTAAAGAAGTGAAAGGTTTCAACAGTCCAGAAACAGTAAGCATTGTACCTGTTAATGATGATACATGAGGTTGTGGTGAAAGCCTGGAAAAGCATTACAATAGAAGATTGCAAAAGTCTGGCGATGCCCTGTGCTAATTTTGACAAGAAATTTTAATTTGGTTGTTTTTTGACTAAAATTAATTAAAGTTTTAGTCATAATTTAGTTATCTGATTGATTATATTTTAGTTTTAATCCAATTTTAGTCGACGAAAATAAAGAGCAATTTTAGTTGACTAAATTGACAGTTTGGTCGATATTTTCCTTCAGCATACTTTTAAACTTTTATACAGAAAATTATAACACACCTATTTTTAACTGTAGTTTAACACCCAAGACACATTTAATACAACAGTGTCTTTATTGTTTCAATGAAACGTGTTGAACTGACAATATTACTTAGTTTTCACCTAAATAAAAATGTATAATTTATTGAGATTAATGTTACAGCTGCAAAATGAATGCAAACATGTTTGTTTGAACATTAAAAAAGTGCAGTGAACGCTGAACAGTTTCTGAGTGGTTCTTTTCTTCCACCCGCGTTTCATTCCTTCTGATTAGATTGTGTGAATTTTCGTCACTGTGTTGTTTTCATTTTTGGTTTAGTCACTGACGAAATTGTCAGTCAATTTTAGTTATCGTTATAGTCTCAATGAATGGCTTCTAATTTAGTTTTCGTTTAATTTTTGTCTGGAAAAAAATGTACATGATGAAAATTTTTCGTCGACGAAATTATCACTGCATGGGTCACAACTGATGCAGTTATTGCAGGTAAAGGATTTGTAACTAAATGTGTTGTATTCACTTTAATCCACATCTGTTACGTTTGCTCATTTATTGTGGCACTCTCACAAATAATACTATCTTTTAAATTGTGTGACAAATTTAGATGTAAATATGAGCTAAAAGCTCAATCTGAGCTGAAATTCATCATTGTATCATATTCACCTTTTTGACGTCAAACCCAAATGTTTACAGTTGACAGCAAAAATAAAGGAATTGACATGCTAATACTTTTGCAGATGCGTTTATGTCAGACTGTCTGGATGTGATGGCTACTAAAATGATCCATTAATTTACTGATCGATATAGCTACAGCTGTCCTATGCTACAGTACATGCATAATGGCAGGTGTCGGATGAGTAGAAATAGGTCAGTGGTAATGGAGAGCAAAGGTGAGGCTTCGACATGTTTTGAAAGCAACAAAGATAGTCATTCACATTGTGCAAACAATAAGGCCTTAGATGAAATGTGAAAGAAAGCCAAAATAAGCACAAAAAAATGGAGTTCCAATGTCTGCCCAGTGCTCAACATAACATATATTGTGTCATACCTGCTTCTCCATGATTATGTGTATGGAACATTAATGACTGCATCTTATCCTTCCAAACATAACAGAGGAGGAATCCAACAGGTCTTGGCTCTGCATCATGACGTGATGACAATATTTATATCTGTACCACATCACTACATCCCAGGGTAGGATTTCTGGCACCATAACATTGCCACACCTGTTATTTTAGTCCGTCCGGGTGCCAGGTTTCAGACTACGTGAATGGGAGACGGGTTTTTTTCTGTTTGTATAGACAAATGGCTAAATGTGTGAATATGCATGTGAGTCATCTTGCAGTTAACACTTCATTTCTATTCACTAGAAAATAGCCTTATTAATGAGGGATGTAACAATATGGCCAATATCGTGATATTAAAACTGCCACAATATCGTCATGTTCACAATATTTAAAAGGAACACATCTGTTAAAAAAAGTCACGTTGATTTCCATTTGTGCAGTTCTAGCACCCTATAGTGGCTACTTAATACAATTTAATTTTCATTAGGGATGTTTTGGCTTCTATGTTTAAAATCTATTCTAATTGTCAGCTGAAGCAGAACCTAATTTGCTTATGAAGCGATCAATGTGTGCTTGCATTACCAAGTAAGTGCCTCAATATTGTTATTAGAGATTATAGGTGGTTTATATGCATTGCTGTTATGGACAAAAGCACAATATTGTTCTTTTTCAGTATGAACTCTTTTTTTTTTTTTTTTTTTTTTTTTTTTTTTTTTTTTTGTAAACAATATTTTGACCTTTACACCCCCCCCCCCCCCCCCCCCCCACACACACACACACACACACACAGCCCCACAATATCGTGATAATTAACGTATCGTGACCTACATATCCTGAGATCGTATCGTGATGTTTGGATATCGTTACATCCCTATTATCAATCTTGTTGCATTTTTCTGACTCCTGAATACATTGACATACATGCAGGAAGCTATGCACAAAAGTGCTAACTAAGCTCACTTCCTGTTTCATAGCTCTGCAATCCTCACTCAGGAGACATCTGAGTGTCATCTGATATGTCAGCCAACAAGATAGAAGAAGCCATGTAGCATTTTGTCTCTGTTGAACTATTTAACCACATTGGAGTGAGTCATTGAATGAACTGAATCACTGTTCAGAAATGTTTACTGTTCCTACTTCATGACTGCATTTTAGGTATAAATTTGCCAAATTCATACAATTACAGACTCTGGTCTGTCATCATGTTACAAACACTCCATGAGCGGATGTGACAAAGAGACTAATATGGATTTAACATTCCTCTTAGTCCGTAATTTATTACACTAAATTAACAACAAAGGCATCAACAAAGGCATCACTTTAATAGTGATTGGTCAAATATTTTGCCCCAATATGACACTCAACTGAGTATTGTCCTGATATGTTACCATTCATTAAGTATAAGTAGCAAAAAGGCCTTGTCCTTGTTTAGTAAGCATCACTATCCATGGTGCAGATTAAAATGAAGTAACATCAGCTACAATACAACATAAGCAATGACATGACCATCGTAATGCTATTAGAAACATCATCTTTCAAACAAAGGTCAGAAAATGAAAATAACAAAACCAGCCTTTGGGAAAAGTTATAAAAGGGAACTCACATTTTATGAAAACCAAAGAAATATGCATCCAAGATATAATGCTTACAAAGGCAGTTCTGAATTTAAAGCATAATTGTAAGTCACAGGCAAGGTACGGTACATGTATGCAATTCTATTCAAAGCAGAAAAGTGTTATACTGACGATACAGTATATCTGGATCTAACATGATTGTGCCATCTCTCCTTATGCCAAAAAAGCATCAAGTTAATACAAATCACCATACAGCTGGCATCGATTTCATTTGTAAATGCAGTTTATACGATGAGGGCAAATAGTGACATGTGGTTAGTAGATCTACGAGGCTTCTGTAGTCAAGGCTAGAATACAGACCTGAGTAAAGTAAATCACAATGTTTTCAACGCCCTCAGAAGCATGTGTGATGCCTGGCAGGTCAGTGTGAGCATGTTACAGCACAACTCTAGCTATTTTGGAACATCTTCTATTTAGTTACCTCGGCTCCAGTCGGTTCATTTAGAAGCATACTCACAACTAAACCTACAAGTGTGTGACAGAGGAGATCAGAGTTACTATGTACAACAGTGCTGAAGATAAAAGCTCAGGTTTAGAGTTCATCACATAAGACTCATGTTGCTGAGAAAATGAGTTGAAGATCAAAAGAAGACATGTGAAAAGCTTGACAATCGGTCAAGCAGAAGGGGCAGGAGATTTGAGGATGGCAGTCAAACAGTGGTGGTACAGGGAGATATGGTGGCGGGAGAGGAAGAAGTGAGAGAGAGGCTGGCCCATCGGGAAGGCAGACGTCTATTGGCTTGACATGCAGGCTTCAAGAAGACATTATGGGTGGAGGAGATGTACGGCTCGACTTCATCCTGTGAAGAAACGCATGAATTAACATTAAAGATGATAACATCATTATATCACCTATCAGATCTAGCTCTCAAGATACTTTACATGGTGTCATGTTTTCCATCTGTAGTCTTCTTGGACCTGGGGAAAACAACAAGCAGTTTCAAACAGCATTAACACTTTCAGCCTTGTCCTGCGGAAACAATATGACAAAAACAATGCCAATTTCAGGGAAATGCTATGCTAAAATATGTGACATTGACATGGTGGAGGGGTATGTATGTCCCAATGGTGCCAGGCAGGCACGACTGGGCCATCTGGAGAGGCGGGACAATTGGGCCATCTGGAGAGGCGGGACAATTCCCGGTGGGCCATCCTATATTTTGGGCCGCAAATCACCTCCGTTTCAAAATTGTGCAGGCAGCAGCCCACATATAATTCCCTCATAAATAAAGAGCATCCATATAATCTTATGTTGTCTGTCTCATTGTCAATCAACCCTAATTTCAATTATCCTTTCAGGCCATTATATACAGGACTGTCTCAGAAAATTAGAATATTGTGATAAAGTCCATTATTTTCTGTAATGCAATTAAACAAGCAAAAATGCCATACATTCTAGATTCATTACAAATCAACTGAAATCTTGCAAACCTTTCATTGTTTTAATATTTTTGATTATGTTTTTTTTTTTTCTTGGTCAGAGGAAATATTCTAATATTTTGAGATAGGATATTTGAGTTTTCTTAAGCTGTAAGCCATAATCAGCAATATTAAAATAATAAAAGGCTTGCAATATTTCAGTTGTTTTGTAATGAATCCACAATGTATGGCATTTTTGCTTATTTAATTGCATTACGGAAAAGAATGGACTCTATCACAATATTCAAATTTTCTGAGACAGTCCTGTATAGCATTGACTGCCTGCCTTTGTTACTAAGGGTGTCACCGAGTTACAATAATTTAATATCAAAAGTAGCAAAACTTGAATTCACAAGTAGGAACAATAAACAAAATAACTATAATGCACCTTGCCTGTGCAAAAATAACACATAAAAGAGGGAAAACAAAACCACAAATGTTATTAGTAGCAGCAACAAAGCCTCATGGGAAAGCCTCCTACAATTACCGTTGAACTCTTCAAGTTAGTGTCAGTCAGCTCAGTAGTGTGCACCAGAAGTGGTGAGAACACATTTCAAAACAAGAGTACTAACAGGAAGTAACGTTTTAGCTGCCTTAATCTTGGTAGTTTAACTTCATTTGGTAAGTGTGTCTTGTGAAATGTAAAATGTCTTATCCCATTTATGTAGATTTGCTTATGGGTTTCTTTTTTTCCTTTGTTGCCCATTTTATGTTCACATGCTTGTTCAAATTAACAATGACCATGCTCTTGTAAGAAGCATTCAATTCCAAATTACATTTTTCTACATTTTCTATTTTATTTTATTTTTTTAACAAACTGTAAAATTGTATGTGTATGTTCATTAAAGTATGAACTAAAGTGGGCCAGTCTGGGACCTGAAACTCCAGGGCTGAAAATGAGTCCCAGTCCCAGGAAATAACATGTCCAGGGCATTATGCTCCTGGTAGGGCAGTGTAGGCGAGGGAGCAGTTATACACCTCCCGTGATGAATAAAATGTACTGTGGACATGGTATTTCCCATGTCCAGACGCAGATGACTCGGCTCCACCTCTGGAGGCCTGGAGATGGAGCTCAGTGGTAAGCGGATTGGTGACTGGGACTGCAACCATGCAGCCTGGCCAAACACTGCCTGAAGAGACAATGTCGGTCACCCTTCCTATGGGTTCACCACCCATGAAAGAGGCCAAGGGGGTCAGTTCCACAGAGAGGTGGGTGGCGGCCAAAGGCGGGGGAGCCTGGGTGGTCTACAGAAACTGGCTCTAGGAATGTGGAATGTCGCCTCTTTGACAGACAAGAAGCCCAAGATGGGTGCAAGTTTGAGAAGTTTCGACGAGAAATACTGTAGTCAGGCTCACCTCTCTTCTCAAGGGTCTATTCCACTCTGGCGTTGACCACAGGGAGAGGCGCAGAACAGGTCTGGGAATACCAATTGCCTCACGGCTACATGCCTTTACATTGGGCTTTACCCCGGTGGGTATTTCGGGGGTGGTTTTGGCTATTTAGGTAACCAGAGAGTCAGTATATCAGTGAACTCTGGGTGGGATGGGTACCAAAGATGGCACAGATTCACATGACATCAAACGGTGCCATGTTCTTAAGCGTGTCCTAAGTTCACTGTGCGCGATTAGACGTGTTGGTAATTTTCCATGGCGCACTTGAACACAGCAGGGTATGCACACTAGTGTACTGACGTCACCCATTTGCCTGGATTTCGTTTTACGCTACACGAAAATGCATATACGGGTTTAGAAGCAAGCACCATTTGTCCGCTGACAAGCCAAACTAATAATTTATTAAGTATTGTAGCGAGAGTGAAGCCTTGCACTTCCTAGCGTGCTTTGGTTGAGCGTGGTGCTCCACACTTGGTGCGTAGAGTCGACTGCCGACGCCGAGCGCCGGCTGAAGTGTCCCCACAATCGGCTCGTCATATGCAAGGAGCACTGCCGCGTCACCCGCCTCTACCCGGTGCTGACACAGTGGCCAGTCTTCACTCACCGATTCAAATCATTCTCTTCCAACTGTCATTTTTTGCGAGATTTCACTTCAAGGTGAGTTCGATTTCATCGCGCTACGTGGGGCAGGCACGTTCTTGAAAAACAATTGCAAAAGGAACCAACACTAATACAATGATTATTATCTTCTGTTATTGTATTACTGCTCAACTTAGTTCTTCATGTTCTCTTCCATCCATCCATTTTCTTGACCACTTATTCCTCACAAGGGTCACGGGGGGTGCTGGAGCCTATCTCAGCTGGCTTTGGGCAGTCGGGGGGGTACACCTTGGACTGGTTGCCAGCCAATCGCAGGGCACACAGAGACGAACAACCATCCACACTCACAAGCACACCTAGGGACAATTCAGAGCGCCAATTAACCTAGCAAGCATGTCTTTGGAATGTGGGAGGAGACCGGAGTACCCGGAGAACACCCACGCAGGCACGGTTAGAACATGCAAACTCCACCCAGGAAGTCTGGAGCATGGACTCGAACCTGAGTCCTTTGTACTGGGAGGCAGACGTGCAAAGCACTCATTCACCATGCCGCCCTAGTTCTTCATGTTGTTCATTAAAAATAATGTTGCTTCTCATGTTGTATTTGAATATTAATTTATTTTTGCTATTATTTATACTTTATTAATGTTATACCTTGATCTGTGTGTTTTAAATTCATGATGTTTTACTTGTCAAATTTTATTTAATGAACAATAACTGTTAAAGTGAATGTTCTTTTTTTTAATTTTTTTTTTATTCTTGTTTATTCTTAAATAGATTAGCATTTATTATCACAAACAACAGAACAAAAGTACTGAAAATTGGTACTGTTCAGTGCCGGTATCGATACCCCAGTACTGAGAATTGGAACCACTAAATGTACTACCTACTTGTGAGTGAACGCAGTGCATGTTGTTTTTTCATCATGGTCTAATAAATGTTGCAAAGATGTTTGCATTTTTTGCAAAAAGTTTTTCTTGACGCCATAAAATTTTGAACATCCAAATTCACCAACCCTTCGTCCACCGCATCAATGTCCCCAACCCTCGCCCCACCATTGCCCCAACTCGTCCCCCGGTTGACGAGTGCCCGCAACGGATGACGAATATTATCGGACCAAATTTCGGTCCTGGTGTTTCTCACCTTTTTCGTCCCTGAGTCGTTTTCATGCCCATGTATGGGTAGGCTGAAGTGGGCTCTCCTATATCTGGGGCCAAGGTCACTGACTGTTAAATTTGCCACTTTTCCATCGTGTGGTGGCAGGGCTATGAGATCCGGAGTTCCTACAGCCTCCCTATGCTGTCCTGGCTGACATGTCTCTGCAACATTACCTGGTAAACAGGAACGGTACCTCAGGATTGGGAGACCTTGGTGGTGGAGGGTTTCAACTACTAAAGGATCTCCCTGGTAAGGTCTGGTGTAACCCAGACAGTGGGGTTAACTGGAAGATACAGTCTCTTGCTAGTGTTTACACACGTTAGAGGTGCACACCGAACCGTTAGCAACCGTTCTCCTTGCAATCCGCGTAGCCCAGTTCAAAAGATACCAGCAATTTCAGCTCAACATTTAAATCCCCCAGAAGTGCAACGTGTTGTAGTCGAACACATTGTGAAAAGGGATGACTTTTCGGGGCAACAATTCTCACAAAAGCTTAGAGCTTTCTCAGGAAAAGATCCTCGGCCCACTTATGAGCCAGACTATGATACTTGGCGCTCTCGTGTAGAGCTAGTTATGACTGACACCACTATGTCACAACTGCAACAAACCCGGAAAATCATTGAGTCTCTCTTTCCTCCTGCTGCTGATGTCATAAAGCACTTGAACCTTAACAGCTCACCTGCAGAATATCTCCAGTTGTTGGATTCTGCTTTTGGAACCGTACAAGATGGAGGAGAACTATTCGCAAAGTTTCTTGACACGTTTCAAAACACAGGTGAGAAACCGTCACAATACTTGCAACGCTTACAAGGAGCTTTGACTCTCACTGTAAAAAGAGGAGGTGCCTCCAGCAATGATTTCGACAGGCTACTCCTAACACAATTTTGTCGAGGATGTTGGGATGATTCCCTATTAACTGACCTCCAATTAAAGCAAAAGAGAACAAGTCCCCCAACATTTCCTGACTTGCTGTTGCTGTTGCGCACCGAAGAAGATCAAAATGCTGCTAAATCAATGTGAATGAGGCAACATTTGGGAAATTCAAAGCAAAAAGTGACCTCTCACATGCAAGTAGAAAAACGTGACACTGAAGATGATAACAACATTGCTGTTTTGAGTACAATTACAAGAGAACTCTCAAGCCAAGTTGCAGAAATCCAGAGTCAACTAGTGAAGCTAACTGCCAAACCACAGAAAACGAAAGCCAAAGTGAAACCAAAAGAGAAACCAAAGCTTGATGTGAAAAATGAACCCACTGGACAACCCAAAAATACTCAACCAACAGCACCCAAACCGTGGTATTGTTTCCAATGTGGTGAGGATGGCCACATAAAGCCGAACTGTGAAAATGAACCAAATGCAGCTTTAGTGTCAGAAAAGCGGAGACTGTTTAAAGAAAAAAAAAGGAAGTGGGAATCAGAGAATCCTACAGCTGCTAGTGCACAATTAAACTGAGTACTGTCTCTATTGCGGGACAAATGGAGACTCGAACCAGCCAATCCTGTCCCACTAAAGCAAAACACAAAGCGAAACTTAAACAATCTTTTTCAAAGCAGCGAAAGTATAGATTGCCAAAAGGACTAGTTGGTTCTAAATGTACTGCTGAAGCTGGCATTTCAGGTGTTAATGTTAACTGTCTTCTTGATTCTGGGTCACAAGTAACTACAGTCACAGAGTCATACTACAAACAGAACCTCCCAGACCAAATTCTCAATCCACTCTATGACCTTTTAGAGGTAGAGGGCGCTGCAGGACAGCCAATACCTTATTTAGGTTACATAGAGATGTGCATTTCTTTCCCAAAAGAATTCATAGGCGCAGTGATTGACATACCAACATAGGCTCTAGTTGTTCCAGATACACACCCAAACAGTCAAACACCATTGTTGGTGGGAACGAATGTGCTTGATGTTCTTTATGAGAACTATTTAGACATCAAGATGTCTGATCAATCATGTACCTGTTCCTTACGGGTTCAGAGCACTTCTCAAGATTCTTGAAATCAGACACTCGCAAAAAGATGGGAACATTGGCTTCGTCACGTTAGCAGGCAAGACAACAGTTGTTCCAGCAGGCCATAGTGTTGTCCTGGAGGGCTCTGATAACGTTCACTGTGCTTCAACTGACACATGTGCCACAATTGAACACCCCACCCAGTCTTCCCTACCAGGTGGTCTTTGTGTGAAAAGTTGAGCTCGAGCTCCATACAAAGTTCCAGTTGTGATCACCAACGAGACAGACTAAGATGTGACCATTCCATCCACCTGTGTGATCGCAGAGCTTGGAGCGTTCCAATGTGTTGTGTCACAGCACAATGTCAAAGATTCGACAGAGCCAAACATGAACAAAGGGATGCCACTGGCTTTCAACTTTGGAGATTCTCCGATACCCCAGAAGTGGAAAGAGAGAATAACGAAACAGCTCACTAATGTGCCAGAGGTATTCGCTCAGCATGACCTCGATTTCGGTTGCACAAGTAAGGTGAAACACTCAATCAAACTTCTTGATCCAACTCCCTTTAAGCAACGTGCACACCCCATACACCCCCAAGGCAGTCCGTAAACACCTTCAAGAACTGCTTTCTGCCAGTGTGATAAGGGAGTCACATTCACCCTACTCATTCCCGATTGTTATGGTGAGGAAGCGGAACAATGATGTGCGTCTATGTATAGACTTCCGCAAACTGAACCTGCAAACAGTTAAGGACTCGTATGCACTTCCAAGCTTGGAATAGACCTTTTCTGCACTGTCAGGATCCAAGTGGTTTACTGTCCTTGATCTTAAATCTGGTTATTACCAGATTGAGGTTGAAGAGGCAGACAAGGAGAAAACCGCTTTTGTAACACCACTTGGATTCTGGGAATTTAACCGGATGCCCCAGGGTGTAACTAATGCACCGAGCAGCTTTCAACGTTTAATGGAGCCTTGTGTTGGTGACATGAATTTGAAAGAGGTACTTGTGTTTCTAGATGATTTGATCATCTTTTCAAGCAGTCTTGAGGAACACGAACAACGTCTAATGAGAGTACTTCAACATCTCAAAGAGTACGGACTGAAATTATCACCAGAAAAATGCAAGTTCTGTCCAACAACGGTGCGGTACCTTGTTCATGTAATATCAGAGAACGGTGTCAAGACAGATCCTGAAAAGATTCAAGCAATAAAAACCTGGCCAAAACCCACAAACCTTAAAGAGTTGAGGTCCTTTTTAGGTTTCTCTGGGTACTATAGACATTTCATCAAGGGATACTCGTCCATAGTGCGCCCACTTAATGACCTGACCCGCGGGTACCCACCACTCCGCAGAAAGTCCAAATTAAAAGAACCTGATTGGATTTATCATGATCCAAAACTACCATTTGCAAGTCGATGGACACCTGACTGCCAAAAAGCGTTTGATTCCATCATTGAAAAACTGACGACAACTCCAGTCTTAGGTTTTGCAGACCAAAAGCTGCCCTTCTTACTCCATACCGACGCCAGTACTACAGGCTTAGGTGCAGCACTCTATCAAGAGCAGGGAGGTCAGCTGCGAGCCATAGCCTTTGCCAGTCGTGGCTTATCCAGAAGTGAAGCACGCTATCCAGCTCATAAATTGGAGTTTTTAGCGTTGAAATGGGCGGTGACAGAAAAATTTCATGACTATTTGTATGGCAGTAATTTTACTGTTGTAACAGATAGTAACCCGCTTACATACATATTGACCTCTGCCAAATTAGACGCCACAGGATACAGGTGGCTTGCCGCTTTGTCAAACAACAACTTCAAACTGCAGTACAGAGCAGGCAAACAGAATTCCGACGCTGATGGGCTTTCCAGACGTCCTCATGGAGACCTTGTTAATGATGCACAATCAAGGAAAGAACAAGAACGAGTGAGCCAGTTTGTTGAACGTCATTTATTTGACAGTGACACAACAGAGAGATCGAGAAGTTATGCAAGCAATCTGTCAAAACCATCTTGTTAAAGTCAGGAACAGCAACCAAGACCACGATGTTACACTTGTGGAGTTACTTACCATCTCATCTGATGCAATCCCTGATGCCTACAGTTTCGAAGGACAACATGGTCTGCCAACAGTTCCTGCTCTCTCCAACGCTGAACTAAAAGACACGCAAAGAGCGGACTCAACAATCAGTCAAGTGATTGCACAGATCGAATTTGGTCAAACACCTCCCCCAACGTCCCGAAAACAATTACCGGACCTTCCTCTCTTGCTGAGAGAATTAACTCGATTAGAAATGCACGATGAAGTGCTATAGAAAGCGACAGGATGGAGATCAAGTGACCTATCAACTCGTTCTTCCCGAGGTACTGAGAGCCTCTGTACTTCAAAGTTTTCACAACGATATGGGCCACTTAGGCATCGACAGAACTCTTGATCTGATCAGAGGCCGATTCTATTGGCCACGGATGGCAACAGATGTTGAGAAAAAAATAAAAACGTGTGATCGCTGCGTCCGTAGAAAAAGCCCTCCTGAAAAAGCAGCTTCTCTGGTTAACATCACCACTAACGACCGCTAGAGCTGGTTTGCATGGATTTTCTCAGTCTCGAGCCGGACAGCAGTAGCACAAGTAATATTCTCGTCATGACAGATCATTTTACTAAATTTGCTCTGGCCGTGCCAACAGCTAATCAAAAGTCCAAAACTGTTGCCAAGTGCTTGTGGGACCAGTTTATCGTTCAGTACGGCATACCTGAACGCCTTCATAGTGATCAGGGTCCTGATTTTGAGGCAAAACTTATCAAAGAGTTGTGTGAGATTTCAGGCATAAAGAAAATCCGGACTACCCCATACCATCCACGGGGTAATCCCGTTGAAAGATTCAACCGAACATTATTGAGTATGCTGGGAACCCTTGAAGACAAACAAAAGTCTCACTGGAAGGAGTATGTCATGCCCTTAGTGCATGCGTACAATTGCACACGCAGTGATGTAACAGGATACAGCCCCTATGAATTGATGTTTGGTAGGAAACCTAGATTGCCAGTTGATCTTGCATTCGGACTGCCCTTGAACAAGGATCAGAAAATGTCCCATTCACAATACGTCGAAAGTCTCAAAACTCGACTGGAGGAAAGCTACAGGATAGGTTCAAGAAATGCACAAAAAGTGGCAGATAAAAACAAAGCCAGATTTGATCGTAAAATCTCTGTCTCTGAACTTGATATCGGGGACAGGGTTTTAGTCAGAAACGTACGACTGCGTGGCAAGAATAAGCTAGCAGATAAATGGGAAACTGATGTCCATGTTGTTGTAAAACGAGCAGGGAACTTACCGGTTTACACAATAAAACCTGAGGCAAAGCAAGGTCCCTTGCGAACTCTACACAGAGACCTATTGCTTCCTTGCAATTTCCTTCCCGTTGCCACAGAAGATCTTCCTGAGCAGAAACCTGTTAGTCGTCCAAAAACTCGTCAGACCACTGCAACAAAAATCCCTGATCCTGATGAACCTGACGAGCATGACAACGGCTTTGTGATCCCATGGATTGATGATTCTCCACTACAAGATTGCCAGATTTACCACTGTGCATGATTATACAAAAAACCCAGATGCAACAGAACCCTTTGATATGTCACAACCATTGGAAAACGACTTACCTGAAACCCTTTCAGCTGAAAACCTGGATATGTATGGAAATGGAAATGTGGATGAACATTTGGAAAATTTACCGGACGTCATCAGTGATGAAGTTCAAAGTGGAAATTCACCTCTGATTTCTGACAAACCTAACGAGGATGAAACCATGGAATTACCTGCAAGTACTCCTGGGGATTCAGTTGAGGAACAAAATGACTTACCCATGGAAATGGACAGTGGCGTTCCTAAGCAACTTGGCACCCTAGGCAGGATTTCTGGTAGTGCCCCCCCAACCGCCAAGAGGGGTCTTATTAGACCAAACATAAACACGACCCTGCACAATTTCTTAGACCAACCACAAAATAATTTATCATAAAATCACACAGGGCACACGTCTCTGGAATTTTAAAACCGCAGTTGCGGTTAAAAATTAATAATGTAGTAATTGTACTACAATAAATCACTTGTATGGGATAATGAGAGCCTAGCAAAGAACAAACTTAATTATTCGCATCAACCATTCAGAGTATTATCTCAGTATCATGAATCGGGACTTGCAGAAGTTAGGTTTACATTTCACAAGACTTGTTTTTTTTTCTAGTGTGCTTTGCTTTCATTTCATTGTTGATGGTTCTTATAACTGGTTCTGATGATGCAGAATAATATGAGTAGCACTCAGTACCTTATGAGCAAAAATGTATATCGACATTAATTTCTTACTGATGAAATCTGCATTTAGAGCATCTCCCATACTTATTTTATACTTATTGGTACAACCATACGTCACACAGTGATATTTTCGCTGCAGAGGAAGATAACGTATGATGCGGAAAAGTCAACTTACTTTAAGTCTGGCAACACGAGATGGCCGCCGCCGGCTTCACTTTTTGCTACAACATGAGCAGCCCAATTTAGTTTATTCAATACGTTCGTGCTGTATCAGCCTGCGCATCCACCTGAGAGTCTGACCGTGATCTTTATTTATTTTATTTTATTTTATTTTATTTTTTAAGCCTTGATCCAGGACAGCATACTAGAGTTTTCATTTCATTTTCTTAACTAAAGAGCCTGTCACCAGAGAGAAAGTGCAAGGGGGGCACTTCATCAACCTAAATCTGATGTTTTTGTATTTTTGGCAACCTAACCCCAGCAGAAAACGAGGGAACACTGTACATGAGACTCAAGGTGCATTTTCGTCAACAATAAAGTTTTGCTCTCTCTGTCCACTTTCACACCACAGTCTACACTTCTGTAGGAGTGTGCAGATCATTGTTTCATTTTGACATATTGAATAGTCTTAAAAAAATAACATTCAGTAAGGTTTCATAATTTCATAGAATACAGGAAAATATAAATGTGTATGTACAACACTACATACTTTGTCCAGCACGTGTTTACACTGCACCAGCGAGCGTGTTTTGATTGTCTAGCTGTCATTTATCAAATCTACTTTGTAGTTTACTCACTTCCACTTGGTGGCGAGCTTTTCCTATCCCCCTGCTCATCAGACTGGAGTTGTTTTTGTACGACGGCCGATCCTGTTGTGTTCTTCACTTCTGCCATGTATGACACGCGCAGCGAGCATTTATTTTTTATTTTTTTGCTTGTTTTAGACCTTAACGAGCCACTAATTTGTTGTAAATTGATTGACGTTAATGTGCGAAGACGAAAATCTAAACTTGATAGTGACCGACGCCGGGCAAGAACGAGAGTGAACATTGGTTTGACATTTCAGCTGTGGAGAGAGTTGAGATCGGACTTGGATTAGAAAAGTGATTCACAGCTGGCTTTCTTTCTACTCCAAAAGGTAAGAAGCGAGTATCTTGACATTTAGAAAAAAAAATGTGTTGTTTTCAAATAGCAGTAACCTCAAGATCGATCACTTCTCGGTCGTAAATATTGGGGTGAAAGTGAGGTGGACGGCAACATTTAGCGTGAAAGGGGCGGCAAAGTTGAATGTAATAGAACAGAATGACTTTATGAAGAACAGACGTTCTATTCCGCGGCGTTTCAATCAGGCTAAATGTTGCCTTATTTTCCTCCATGAAAACAGCCTATTGTAGCTACATTATGCTAACGGAATGTGAACGGTACTACTGAATGGCGATAACATTCATGGCCGTATCACACTAAGTAGTGAATGGGTCTATATGTTTTTCCACAATCGTCAATTTCCATAAATGACAGCCCACCTTTTGGCTAATGCACAATGACGCTAGCCTGGGGGCGACATACACTGACTAGAATCAGGTCGACGTCCGTCGAGCGGGGTGACTACAATATGTAACTGCATATTAACATCGGAATGAGGTCCAAATAATTGACGTAATTTGCGCTACTGCACCTCCGCTTCGAGAGGGGTCAGATGAGATTGTGACACCCAATTCACAATGACACAATTTTCTGTACGGCATCCGCACAGACTGCAAGTCACAACGCGTGCATTGCGTGAGTTGTTCGTATCTGGAAATCTGCACCCGCCACAACTTCCGCCCAACTTCCTGTGTAATTTCTTCAGCTTCATGAAAATCCGCATGCGGAATCCGGAAATAATAGAAGGCTTGCGGAAACTTTCTGCAGCGCTGCATCCGTTCCGCACCGCATTGCAGCTGGTGTGAATTGACACGCAGACTCCACACGCAGATGGCTGCCGTACGGAAAACGCACCGCCTGTTCCTTAGTCTTAGTGTGAATTGGGCGTGAGAATGCCTCCTGGACAACTCCCTCGTGATATGTTCATGACACATCTCACTGAGAGAGAGCCCCGGGGAGGACCCAGGACATGCTGGAGAGGACTGTGTCTCCCAGTTGTCAGGGTAATGTCTCAGGCCTCCCCCTGGAGGTGTTGGACGAAGTAGCTGGGAAGAGGGAAGTTTGGGTTTCCCTGCTTAAGCTGCTGCTTCCGTGACCTGACCCCGGATAAGTGGAAGTGGATGGATGGATGGATGGATATCAACAGTCGGATGTTTTTACTAGAGATAGACCGATAATCGGCCGGGCCGATAATCGGGGCCGATATTTGACATATTGGTACATATCGGTATCGGCCTGTTTTATTAATTTGACGGCCGATATAAGCGATCCATTTAAAACTCCGTCTTTTCGCTTCGAATGCAGCCCAGAGCGTCTCTGTCTGTTATGGAGTCCAACTCCAGCAACGTAACGCCCATAGCAGCATTTGATTGGTTAGCCGTGCAAGAGCCAGAACCAATCAGTAGTGTATGCCTGTATCACAGTAGCCTGTCACACACACGCACACAACGCAAGAGACACATGCTTTGAAGGTAAGTTAAAAGAGAAGAGACTCCGCCGAACTTTTCACCATGATAAGCTAAACACATTGAATTATGTTGTGTATTAAATGCACTCTATGAATGGAGCTGCATTGCCTTGCATTGAATCCCCGCTAGCTAACAGTGGTGTGTTCAGCTTAGCATGTAGGCTAACACCCAGTAGCTAATTCGCTACTTGAACTACTCGGGGAGGGAATCACACAAATTTTCACTTAATTAAGTAAACAATGTTTGTTAGAAAGGTTCCAAATATTAACAGTTGTCATTATTATATTGTCTAGTTCCATGTTAAGAGTAGAGTAACGTCATTATATTTACCTCTCGTGACGCACACATTGCATTCTGGGTCACGTCCACTACTTGTTGCATAGCGGTTATTATGCAGTTAGATGCCGCAGTGACACTAAATAGCGTTTAGTTACTTTATATTGTGTTTATTTGTCGCACTGGTTTGCCATTGTGTGCCTTAAGCTTCGACGTCGATTTGATTGACAGCTCGTTGTGCACCTCGTTAAAGTCCGCTCCGTAACTAATTAAGTGTCTCAAACACCGTTTAACTACACGAACGTGTTCTCTTCCGTATGTTAGGCATTAGTAGAGAAGTGCACTAAAGTATAGTGTGCTTATTTGTTCGTTTTGTCTCTCTTTTCACGTCATGTCTGCCGTCAGTTGGGGCATTATCCTCCCAATGGATGCCACTAATATGTAACATCTACGGCCATAGTCGGCTGCAATTAGTGTTTAGTGATGTCATTTCGTTACGTGCATCATACTTTGAATAATGAGCTCATGTTTGGTGTGTTGTATAACTTTCTCGTGTGTTAGTAACTATTCATGTGGACAGCTAAGATAGTGCTTGTTAATGTGAATTAGCAATGTTGCAGCCCAGTTATTATTTAGACAAGTAAATCTGTGCCATTAAGTGATACAGTACAGTACAGTAGTGAGAGAATAGTGTGCACATATACACACGTGTCTATAAGTGTAAAACACATTAAACAGCAGAAACTGGCAGCGGTCCACCGCAACAATTTCTGTTTAACCAAGTTATTCTTACTATTATTAAAACCAAGTTATTTTACTCTACCTTTTTCTGCATTGATTGGGGCATCCTAAGTGGCAGTAAACTACATGATGAAGTGTCTTTTGACAGTTCTCTTGTAGAGAGGAGTAGCATGATATTGCTGTTCTCGATTTAAGATCCTAAGCTTATCAATACTGTCTATATGGTAACAATAACAATAATCATAATAAGGTCTACAAGAACTGTATGGTGTTCAGGGATGAATAGTTTTTCTCATGGATTTTTTTTTTTTTTTTTTTTTTTTTGCTGTAGTAATAAGTAATGCCACAGATGATGCACATTTTGAATGACAGGGTTCCTCCTATTACTTCAAAATATAAAAATATAACATTTATAGAATAAAACTACAAGTATCCCAAATGCTATAAAAGGTAATGTCACGTTGGCCCCCACATTTAACTCCCCCCGCCACCAACGTCTTATTGCAGATGGAAGGATGTAAAATGAAAAGTGCAGTGTGAGAATCCATTGTAAAGAACGGTTAGGGTTTGCATATTCAAAAATTTGGTGCCAACATTTTAACTTTTACTGCAAATGAATATCGGCTTCAAATATCGGTTATCTGCCTCCTTGACTACCGATAATCGGTATCGGTATCGGCCCTGAAAAAAGCATATCGGTCTATCTCTAGTTTTTACTATGCATTCAGGGAAAAAAATGCTTAAAGAAAGAAACAGGTACAGTAGTCAGACAGCTTCTCTCTCAGTGGAAGAAATTTACTGTGACAATTTCTTAAAGGTGAACGTATGAAGGGAATTTTGTAAAAAGCTATATCAAAATAAGTTCTCTTCGTAGGCAGCCTTTCAGAAAGGAAACGTCCCAGATTATAATGGAAGTTGTGACCTGCTTCTATTTATGTAGCACAAACTGTACCAGAAATAGACAACATTCCCTCCAGAGCCTATTGACTCTGTCAATGATAGATCATTTATGACACAGAAATTAACAATCTATCAAGCATCATGCAAATAATTTGAATGCATTGTTGTCAAACAAAATATAACTTCTATTTTTAAATCAATTTTATCCCAAGCAAGTTTCTAAACGTTAAAGATGAATCATGATGTGAAAGTGTGCATAAGTTAAACTTGACCCACCTGCACTGGCTGCTGTGTCTGTGCCACTCCGATGTTACTGTGGCTGCCGAGTGTGGTGCTTGACTCTATGAGTGACAGCTGTCTCAAAGGAAGAGCTACAGGATGAGGATGCATATCTGGCATGTTCAACCCGGTGACAGTATCTTGTTGAAGGCTGATATTCGGACCCAAATCTGTTTCATCCTGTGGTTGTGACCAAGATGCACTCTCATAGTGCTTCAGAATTCTTTCTAATGCTCCGTAGTTGGACCGTGATCCCTCAGGGCGCGGGTACGCAGCAAGAGTGAGGGGCTTCCAGGGATGGTCTTTCAACTTTCGAGGTGCAGGTCTGGAGCAGTCCATCTGGGAGTGAGGCACAAACCCAAGTTTTGGAAGTGCAATTTGTCTCCGTTTGCTCTGAGCTGAAGGCTCCTGGAGTGAGGCATCAACAACAGCTGGCTGAATCTTAGCACCTGAAGGATCGTCCCTCTTGCAGATACCATCTTCCATATTCTGACCTGAATGGATATTTGCAGACAATACAGGCTCACAAGGGGGAATGTCGGGGGGTGCTCTGCTTTGTGTTTTTCTGGAAGGGCCGCCCGCAGTTTGAAATTTTCGATTTCGGTTGCACAAGTAAGGTGAAACACTCAATCAAACTTCTTGATCCAACTCCCTTTAAGCAACGTGCACACCCCATACACCCCCAAGGCAGTCCGTAAACACCTTCAAGAACTGCTTTCTGCCAGTGTGATAAGGGAGTCACATTCACCCTACTCATTCCCGATTGTTATGGTGAGGAAGCGGAACAATGATGTGCGTCTATGTATAGACTTCCGCAAACTGAACCTGCAAACAGTTAAGGACTCGTATGCACTTCCAAGCTTGGAATAGACCTTTTCTGCACTGTCAGGATCCAAGTGGTTTACTGTCCTTGATCTTAAATCTGGTTATTACCAGATTGAGGTTGAAGAGGCAGACAAGGAGAAAACCGCTTTTGTAACACCACTTGGATTCTGGGAATTTAACCGGATGCCCCAGGGTGTAACTAATGCACCGAGCAGCTTTCAACGTTTAATGGAGCCTTGTGTTGGTGACATGAATTTGAAAGAGGTACTTGTGTTTCTAGATGATTTGATCATCTTTTCAAGCAGTCTTGAGGAACACGAACAACGTCTAATGAGAGTACTTCAACATCTCAAAGAGTACGGACTGAAATTATCACCAGAAAAATGCAAGTTCTGTCCAACAACGGTGCGGTACCTTGTTCATGTAATATCAGAGAACGGTGTCAAGACAGATCCTGAAAAGATTCAAGCAATAAAAACCTGGCCAAAACCCACAAACCTTAAAGAGTTGAGGTCCTTTTTAGGTTTCTCTGGGTACTATAGACATTTCATCAAGGGATACTCGTCCATAGTGCGCCCACTTAATGACCTGACCCGCGGGTACCCACCACTCCGCAGAAAGTCCAAATTAAAAGAACCTGATTGGATTTATCATGATCCAAAACTACCATTTGCAAGTCGATGGACACCTGACTGCCAAAAAGCGTTTGATTCCATCATTGAAAAACTGACGACAACTCCAGTCTTAGGTTTTGCAGACCAAAAGCTGCCCTTCTTACTCCATACCGACGCCAGTACTACAGGCTTAGGTGCAGCACTCTATCAAGAGCAGGGAGGTCAGCTGCGAGCCATAGCCTTTGCCAGTCGTGGCTTATCCAGAAGTGAAGCACGCTATCCAGCTCATAAATTGGAGTTTTTAGCGTTGAAATGGGCGGTGACAGAAAAATTTCATGACTATTTGTATGGCAGTAATTTTACTGTTGTAACAGATAGTAACCCGCTTACATACATATTGACCTCTGCCAAATTAGACGCCACAGGATACAGGTGGCTTGCCGCTTTGTCAAACAACAACTTCAAACTGCAGTACAGAGCAGGCAAACAGAATTCCGACGCTGATGGGCTTTCCAGACGTCCTCATGGAGACCTTGTTAATGATGCACAATCAAGGAAAGAACAAGAACGAGTGAGCCAGTTTGTTGAACGTCATTTATTTGACAGTGACACAACAGAGAGATCGAGAAGTTATGCAAGCAATCTGTCAAAACCATCTTGTTAAAGTCAGGAACAGCAACCAAGACCACGATGTTACACTTGTGGAGTTACTTACCATCTCATCTGATGCAATCCCTGATGCCTACAGTTTCGAAGGACAACATGGTCTGCCAACAGTTCCTGCTCTCTCCAACGCTGAACTAAAAGACACGCAAAGAGCGGACTCAACAATCAGTCAAGTGATTGCACAGATCGAATTTGGTCAAACACCTCCCCCAACGTCCCGAAAACAATTACCGGACCTTCCTCTCTTGCTGAGAGAATTAACTCGATTAGAAATGCACGATGAAGTGCTATAGAAAGCGACAGGATGGAGATCAAGTGACCTATCAACTCGTTCTTCCCGAGGTACTGAGAGCCTCTGTACTTCAAAGTTTTCACAACGATATGGGCCACTTAGGCATCGACAGAACTCTTGATCTGATCAGAGGCCGATTCTATTGGCCACGGATGGCAACAGATGTTGAGAAAAAAATAAAAACGTGTGATCGCTGCGTCCGTAGAAAAAGCCCTCCTGAAAAAGCAGCTTCTCTGGTTAACATCACCACTAACGACCGCTAGAGCTGGTTTGCATGGATTTTCTCAGTCTCGAGCCGGACAGCAGTAGCACAAGTAATATTCTCGTCATGACAGATCATTTTACTAAATTTGCTCTGGCCGTGCCAACAGCTAATCAAAAGTCCAAAACTGTTGCCAAGTGCTTGTGGGACCAGTTTATCGTTCAGTACGGCATACCTGAACGCCTTCATAGTGATCAGGGTCCTGATTTTGAGGCAAAACTTATCAAAGAGTTGTGTGAGATTTCAGGCATAAAGAAAATCCGGACTACCCCATACCATCCACGGGGTAATCCCGTTGAAAGATTCAACCGAACATTATTGAGTATGCTGGGAACCCTTGAAGACAAACAAAAGTCTCACTGGAAGGAGTATGTCATGCCCTTAGTGCATGCGTACAATTGCACACGCAGTGATGTAACAGGATACAGCCCCTATGAATTGATGTTTGGTAGGAAACCTAGATTGCCAGTTGATCTTGCATTCGGACTGCCCTTGAACAAGGATCAGAAAATGTCCCATTCACAATACGTCGAAAGTCTCAAAACTCGACTGGAGGAAAGCTACAGGATAGGTTCAAGAAATGCACAAAAAGTGGCAGATAAAAACAAAGCCAGATTTGATCGTAAAATCTCTGTCTCTGAACTTGATATCGGGGACAGGGTTTTAGTCAGAAACGTACGACTGCGTGGCAAGAATAAGCTAGCAGATAAATGGGAAACTGATGTCCATGTTGTTGTAAAACGAGCAGGGAACTTACCGGTTTACACAATAAAACCTGAGGCAAAGCAAGGTCCCTTGCGAACTCTACACAGAGACCTATTGCTTCCTTGCAATTTCCTTCCCGTTGCCACAGAAGATCTTCCTGAGCAGAAACCTGTTAGTCGTCCAAAAACTCGTCAGACCACTGCAACAAAAATCCCTGATCCTGATGAACCTGACGAGCATGACAACGGCTTTGTGATCCCATGGATTGATGATTCTCCACTACAAGATTGCCAGATTTACCACTGTGCATGATTATACAAAAAACCCAGATGCAACAGAACCCTTTGATATGTCACAACCATTGGAAAACGACTTACCTGAAACCCTTTCAGCTGAAAACCTGGATATGTATGGAAATGGAAATGTGGATGAACATTTGGAAAATTTACCGGACGTCATCAGTGATGAAGTTCAAAGTGGAAATTCACCTCTGATTTCTGACAAACCTAACGAGGATGAAACCATGGAATTACCTGCAAGTACTCCTGGGGATTCAGTTGAGGAACAAAATGACTTACCCATGGAAATGGACAGTGGCGTTCCTAAGCAACTTGGCACCCTAGGCAGGATTTCTGGTAGTGCCCCCCCAACCGCCAAGAGGGGTCTTATTAGACCAAACATAAACACGACCCTGCACAATTTCTTAGACCAACCACAAAATAATTTATCATAAAATCACACAGGGCACACGTCTCTGGAATTTTAAAACCGCAGTTGCGGTTAAAAATTAATAATGTAGTAATTGTACTACAATAAATCACTTGTATGGGATAATGAGAGCCTAGCAAAGAACAAACTTAATTATTCGCATCAACCATTCAGAGTATTATCTCAGTATCATGAATCGGGACTTGCAGAAGTTAGGTTTACATTTCACAAGACTTGTTTTTTTTTCTAGTGTGCTTTGCTTTCATTTCATTGTTGATGGTTCTTATAACTGGTTCTGATGATGCAGAATAATATGAGTAGCACTCAGTACCTTATGAGCAAAAATGTATATCGACATTAATTTCTTACTGATGAAATCTGCATTTAGAGCATCTCCCATACTTATTTTATACTTATTGGTACAACCATACGTCACACAGTGATATTTTCGCTGCAGAGGAAGATAACGTATGATGCGGAAAAGTCAACTTACTTTAAGTCTGGCAACACGAGATGGCCGCCGCCGGCTTCACTTTTTGCTACAACATGAGCAGCCCAATTTAGTTTATTCAATACGTTCGTGCTGTATCAGCCTGCGCATCCACCTGAGAGTCTGACCGTGATCTTTATTTATTTTATTTTATTTTATTTTATTTTTTAAGCCTTGATCCAGGACAGCATACTAGAGTTTTCATTTCATTTTCTTAACTAAAGAGCCTGTCACCAGAGAGAAAGTGCAGGGGGGGCACTTCATCAACCTAAATCTGATGTTTTTGTATTTTTGGCAACCTAACCCCAGCAGAAAACGAGGGAACACTGTACATGAGACTCAAGGTGCATTTTCGTCAACAATAAAGTTTTGCTCTCTCTGTCCACTTTCACACCACAGTCTACACTTCTGTAGGAGTGTGCAGATCATTGTTTCATTTTGACATATTGAATAGTCTTAAAAAAATAACATTCAGTAAGGTTTCATAATTTCATAGAATACAGGAAAATATAAATGTGTATGTACAACACTACATACTTTGTCCAGCACGTGTTTACACTGCACCAGCGAGCGTGTTTTGATTGTCTAGCTGTCATTTATCAAATCTACTTTGTAGTTTACTCACTTCCACTTGGTGGCGAGCTTTTCCTATCCCCCTGCTCATCAGACTGGAGTTGTTTTTGTACGACGGCCGATCCTGTTGTGTTCTTCACTTCTGCCATGTATGACACGCGCAGCGAGCATTTATTTTTTATTTTTTTGCTTGTTTTAGACCTTAACGAGCCACTAATTTGTTGTAAATTGATTGACGTTAATGTGCGAAGACGACTCTGCCTCCGAAAGCGAATGCTATAGTGGGAAGGGGTGGGGGGGGTTGTGTCTGGTCGTTGTCCGCTGTCAATAAAGACTCGGTTCCCATCGTTCACATTGATGAGCCATTCAAATGATTCAATTCGTTCATCATTAATAAACTCCTACGCGGCTGAAAAGGCGGCCAAACCAGCGTCCGGTTTAGGGTTGCGCATGACTGCTAACATTGCTGTTAGCTCGCTGTTAGCTAGCAGTCACGGCTAAACGCTGGCAACAGGCGACGTACAATACAACATCAGCATAATTATGTCTTATTAGCCTCTTACCTGGGGCTTGAACGTAACTTCAGGACTATGTTGTGTTACTGACGTCTGCCCAGGCAGTTTGGTGCACATGGATATTGCCATTGTTCAAAAACTCAGAATAGAGTTGCACATCTACAGCACCGATGATGCGCTTCCGGTAACACTTCAAAATAAAAGTTTTACATGCATTGATCTACATATACTACTTTGTAAAGAAAGGTTTATTTTGAAATTTGGTTTCTCACAGCCCCGTGTACTGTCATGCATACTGCCGTTAGCTTGACTGACGTGACTGACAAAGGATGAAAAAAGAAGAAAAGAAAAAAAAAACATCTCCTCTCCCTGTCGCACCTTTTGCTCACGAGCGCCCCTAGCATTTGCCTAATCCGCCTAATGGCAGGAGCGCCACTGTAAATGGACAGTAATGACCTTGTGACTACTCAACCACTGAGGCGATCAGAGAGAGACAGACGACCCCCAATGAGGTTAGACTATCCTAACTTAGGAAATCCCCTAGTGACGGTCGTAAAGTCTTTGTTTCAGGGTTTAACTAATGCTTTCAAAGAATCCTTAAATCGTGCAGATGAACGATATTTGCTAAACATGCATCGGGACATGCATGGTATTTTACGGGGGAGGGTGTAACCCAGTAGAAAAAAAAAACCTCATTTTCGTTATTTTAATGCACCATTTTATTTTGAAAGAACATTTATTTTGGTAAGCGGAAGTGTGCATCTTCTGAGTTTTACTTTATTTCCTTTATGGAACGTCACTTACGTGATAATGACTTTCTGATTGGTCAAAGATAATAGACCCGCCTTCTCAAGACGCCGTCTCGAGTGTGGCCTCTTTTTTCGTTCTTTTCCGCTTGAATGCCCAACTGAAAGGCTGTGTGACAATTCCTAATGATTGCTCATGCAAAACCGTCGTCTCAGCGAGTTTAATGCTGATTGAAGTTGATGTAACTTTGTCAAATTTTCGAATGCTAATTGTAAAATGTTTATTTATTTTAAGTGTGAATCCCAGAGTCCGTGAATATCTGACCGCGTTCATGCTCAAACCGTCATATTGGTGAGTCGGCATGTGCTTACTACAGACTATGGAGGAAGAAAAGCTAATGCTAAGTTAAAGATACTATATGGAGGATTTCCCAAAAAATATATCTTAACAATAGCCTTTTTATTTTACCATTTATGACTGAAACATATTCTAATTAGTAGATCAACATCTTAGCTGTTCACAATGGTTACTCCTACAAGCCTCTGGCCAATATTATTTAGGAAGCGTCCGGTCCGAATCCTTCGAATTTCCCGCCCTCTGTCTGCGGGATGTGACGTCATGCACGTTCTCGTCAGTTGTTTCCTATAGTCGCGAAGACGGAACTAGTTCAGATTTTCGCTGCCCCAGACAGCCGCTGTTACTCCGTGGAGTAAAAAAGAAAAATGAAAACAATGTCAAGTGCCACGAAAAATAAATAAAAATCTAAACTTGATAGTGACCGACGCCGGGCAAGAACGAGAGTGAACATTGGTTTGACATTTCAGCTGTGGAGAGAGTTGAGATCGGACTTGGATTAGAAAAGTGATTCACAGCTGGCTTTCTTTCTACTCCAAAAGGTAAGAAGCGAGTATCTTGACATTTAGAAAAAAAAATGTGTTGTTTTCAAATAGCAGTAACCTCAAGATCGATCACTTCTCGGTCGTAAATATTGGGGTGAAAGTGAGGTGGACGGCAACATTTAGCGTGAAAGGGGCGGCAAAGTTGAATGTAATAGAACAGAATGACTTTATGAAGAACAGACGTTCTATTCCGCGGCGTTTCAATCAGGCTAAATGTTGCCTTATTTTCCTCCATGAAAACAGCCTATTGTAGCTACATTATGCTAACGGAATGTGAACGGTACTACTGAATGGCGATAACATTCATGGCCGTATCACACTAAGTAGTGAATGGGTCTATATGTTTTTCCACAATCGTCAATTTCCATAAATGACAGCCCACCTTTTGGCTAATGCACAATGACGCTAGCCTGGGGGCGACATACACTGACTAGAATCAGGTCGACGTCCGTCGAGCGGGGTGACTACAATATGTAACTGCATATTAACATCGGAATGAGGTCCAAATAATTGACGTAATTTGCGCTACTGCACCTCCGCTTCGAGAGGGGTCAGATGAGATTGTGACACCCAATTCACAATGACACAATTTTCTGTACGGCATCCGCACAGACTGCAAGTCACAACGCGTGCATTGCGTGAGTTGTTCGTATCTGGAAATCTGCACCCGCCACAACTTCCGCCCAACTTCCTGTGTAATTTCTTCAGCTTCATGAAAATCCGCATGCGGAATCCGGAAATAATAGAAGGCTTGCGGAAACTTTCTGCAGCGCTGCATCCGTTCCGCACCGCATTGCAGCTGGTGTGAATTGACACGCAGACTCCACACGCAGATGGCTGCCGTACGGAAAACGCACCGCCTGTTCCTTAGTCTTAGTGTGAATTGGGCGTGAGAATGCCTCCTGGACAACTCCCTCGTGATATGTTCATGACACATCTCACTGAGAGAGAGCCCCGGGGAGGACCCAGGACATGCTGGAGAGGACTGTGTCTCCCAGTTGTCAGGGTAATGTCTCAGGCCTCCCCCTGGAGGTGTTGGACGAAGTAGCTGGGAAGAGGGAAGTTTGGGTTTCCCTGCTTAAGCTGCTGCTTCCGTGACCTGACCCCGGATAAGTGGAAGTGGATGGATGGATGGATGGATGGATGGATATCAACAGTCGGATGTTTTTACTAGAGATAGACCGATAATCGGCCGGGCCGATAATCGGGGCCGATATTTGACATATTGGTACATATCGGTATCGGCCTGTTTTATTAATTTGACGGCCGATATAAGCGATCCATTTAAAACTCCGTCTTTTCGCTTCGAATGCAGCCCAGAGCGTCTCTGTCTGTTATGGAGTCCAACTCCAGCAACGTAACGCCCATAGCAGCATTTGATTGGTTAGCCGTGCAAGAGCCAGAACCAATCAGTAGTGTATGCCTGTATCACAGTAGCCTGTCACACACACGCACACAACGCAAGAGACACATGCTTTGAAGGTAAGTTAAAAGAGAAGAGACTCCGCCGAACTTTTCACCATGATAAGCTAAACACATTGAATTATGTTGTGTATTAAATGCACTCTATGAATGGAGCTGCATTGCCTTGCATTGAATCCCCGCTAGCTAACAGTGGTGTGTTCAGCTTAGCATGTAGGCTAACACCCAGTAGCTAATTCGCTACTTGAACTACTCGGGGAGGGAATCACACAAATTTTCACTTAATTAAGTAAACAATGTTTGTTAGAAAGGTTCCAAATATTAACAGTTGTCATTATTATATTGTCTAGTTCCATGTTAAGAGTAGAGTAACGTCATTATATTTACCTCTCGTGACGCACACATTGCATTCTGGGTCACGTCCACTACTTGTTGCATAGCGGTTATTATGCAGTTAGATGCCGCAGTGACACTAAATAGCGTTTAGTTACTTTATATTGTGTTTATTTGTCGCACTGGTTTGCCATTGTGTGCCTTAAGCTTCGACGTCGATTTGATTGACAGCTCGTTGTGCACCTCGTTAAAGTCCGCTCCGTAACTAATTAAGTGTCTCAAACACCGTTTAACTACACGAACGTGTTCTCTTCCGTATGTTAGGCATTAGTAGAGAAGTGCACTAAAGTATAGTGTGCTTATTTGTTCGTTTTGTCTCTCTTTTCACGTCATGTCTGCCGTCAGTTGGGGCATTATCCTCCCAATGGATGCCACTAATATGTAACATCTACGGCCATAGTCGGCTGCAATTAGTGTTTAGTGATGTCATTTCGTTACGTGCATCATACTTTGAATAATGAGCTCATGTTTGGTGTGTTGTATAACTTTCTCGTGTGTTAGTAACTATTCATGTGGACAGCTAAGATAGTGCTTGTTAATGTGAATTAGCAATGTTGCAGCCCAGTTATTATTTAGACAAGTAAATCTGTGCCATTAAGTGATACAGTACAGTACAGTAGTGAGAGAATAGTGTGCACATATACACACGTGTCTATAAGTGTAAAACACATTAAACAGCAGAAACTGGCAGCGGTCCACCGCAACAATTTCTGTTTAACCAAGTTATTCTTACTATTATTAAAACCAAGTTATTTTACTCTACCTTTTTCTGCATTGATTGGGGCATCCTAAGTGGCAGTAAACTACATGATGAAGTGTCTTTTGACAGTTCTCTTGTAGAGAGGAGTAGCATGATATTGCTGTTCTCGATTTAAGATCCTAAGCTTATCAATACTGTCTATATGGTAACAATAACAATAATCATAATAAGGTCTACAAGAACTGTATGGTGTTCAGGGATGAATAGTTTTTCTCATGGATTTTTTTTTTTTTTTTTTTTTTTTTGCTGTAGTAATAAGTAATGCCACAGATGATGCACATTTTGAATGACAGGGTTCCTCCTATTACTTCAAAATATAAAAATATAACATTTATAGAATAAAACTACAAGTATCCCAAATGCTATAAAAGGTAATGTCACGTTGGCCCCCACATTTAACTCCCCCCGCCACCAACGTCTTATTGCAGATGGAAGGATGTAAAATGAAAAGTGCAGTGTGAGAATCCATTGTAAAGAACGGTTAGGGTTTGCATATTCAAAAATTTGGTGCCAACATTTTAACTTTTACTGCAAATGAATATCGGCTTCAAATATCGGTTATCTGCCTCCTTGACTACCGATAATCGGTATCGGTATCGGCCCTGAAAAAAGCATATCGGTCTATCTCTAGTTTTTACTATGCATTCAGGGAAAAAAATGCTTAAAGAAAGAAACAGGTACAGTAGTCAGACAGCTTCTCTCTCAGTGGAAGAAATTTACTGTGACAATTTCTTAAAGGTGAACGTATGAAGGGAATTTTGTAAAAAGCTATATCAAAATAAGTTCTCTTCGTAGGCAGCCTTTCAGAAAGGAAACGTCCCAGATTATAATGGAAGTTGTGACCTGCTTCTATTTATGTAGCACAAACTGTACCAGAAATAGACAACATTCCCTCCAGAGCCTATTGACTCTGTCAATGATAGATCATTTATGACACAGAAATTAACAATCTATCAAGCATCATGCAAATAATTTGAATGCATTGTTGTCAAACAAAATATAACTTCTATTTTTAAATCAATTTTATCCCAAGCAAGTTTCTAAACGTTAAAGATGAATCATGATGTGAAAGTGTGCATAAGTTAAACTTGACCCACCTGCACTGGCTGCTGTGTCTGTGCCACTCCGATGTTACTGTGGCTGCCGAGTGTGGTGCTTGACTCTATGAGTGACAGCTGTCTCAAAGGAAGAGCTACAGGATGAGGATGCATATCTGGCATGTTCAACCCGGTGACAGTATCTTGTTGAAGGCTGATATTCGGACCCAAATCTGTTTCATCCTGTGGTTGTGACCAAGATGCACTCTCATAGTGCTTCAGAATTCTTTCTAATGCTCCGTAGTTGGACCGTGATCCCTCAGGGCGCGGGTACGCAGCAAGAGTGAGGGGCTTCCAGGGATGGTCTTTCAACTTTCGAGGTGCAGGTCTGGAGCAGTCCATCTGGGAGTGAGGCACAAACCCAAGTTTTGGAAGTGCAATTTGTCTCCGTTTGCTCTGAGCTGAAGGCTCCTGGAGTGAGGCATCAACAACAGCTGGCTGAATCTTAGCACCTGAAGGATCGTCCCTCTTGCAGATACCATCTTCCATATTCTGACCTGAATGGATATTTGCAGACAATACAGGCTCACAAGGGGGAATGTCGGGGGGTGCTCTGCTTTGTGTTTTTCTGGAAGGGCCGCCCGCAGTTTGAAATTTTTGCTCCACCTCGGAGAGGTGTGCAGGGCTCTGAGAACTTGTTTTATTAGCCTCCCAGAATCCATCATTTGGATGTTCAGTTACATTAACAAAAGATGTGCTATTCTTCATTCTGGCCTCTTGAACTTCAGATATACTCTGGTTCAGTTTGATGTCTGTGTTTTGAATGGGAAGATGTGAAGTGGAAGGAGATAATGCAACTTCAATATTTACGTCCATGGCGCCAGAGATGTCATCAGGGCAATGCCGGGGAAGTAAAAGCTCATCCGGCACACAGTCTGCTATTAGGGCTGGTTGGCAATCCACAGAGTGGTCATCTGCCTCTACAATACATTCTTCCTCTTCTACCCCGTGGCCCATCCCAGCTTGAAACAAAGTTCTGTTGAACTCTGCCGTTTTTTTTTCCAACATGATGTTTCTTCTGGAGCCCTGCAGGTTGGGACTGGTTGGTGATATTTCCAGGGAGGACAATAGCAAATCCACAGGTAATTCCTTTACAACTGGAGGCATTTGTATTTGGTGCTTGTGCAAATTGCCAATACCAGGGCTGTAAGGTGAGCAATCCTTTCTTGAAGTAAATATGTTGGCTTCAGAGAAGCTCTTCTGGACAGTCCCACATCTGGACAACTTACTGCTAGTGAACTTGGTTGCATCACAAGACCAGCGGTTGTGGCAGCAGCCAATGTTACAGTTTGAATTTTTAGGTATGGAACATGATGCTACTGCACCATCTATGAAAACCTTTCCTTCATTTTCTTGCAACATTGCTTCAAACCTTCTAACAATAGATGGACTGCCATACCTTTGGTCGACTGTAACACATGGGCTGTAGCACTTTGTCATTGTTGTTATGGGGGACTCGGGGATGTGGAGTTCTGTGTCTGTCTGCGAGGGAGAGCTCAGATTCCGGGAGAAGCTACGGGGAGGAACTGGGGGTGCTGCTGTATCCATATCAGAAAGTGCTACAGGGATTGTATGTACATCTTTGCAGCTGTTAATAGAATCCTTTTCCCAAGAATCTTCTGCCCCTCTGTTGGCTCGCCAGGTGTAATCTGGTGACATCGTGATCCAGTTTTCCTTCTCAAATTCCTTAAGGTGATTGTAGATTTGGCTGAGGTCATACGCTGTTTCATTTGACTTCAGTCCAGTTTTATCCATGACAGGAGTGTTCTTCTCTTCTGACGATTCAGATGGATTTCTGAAACAAAATCAGTAATGTGACAACTATTATTGTCACATTATATTCATTCAGTGCACATTTCATTCTGATAAAAATTTGTAACAGGTGTATGTTTAAGTATGAATGATTACCTAATCTGTCATTAGTCAACTCAGATTAAGGGTGCATTCACACCAGAAAAGTCCTTCGGTCCGCTTGTTTGGTCTGGACCAAAAGCGAACTTTATTTTTTCGTTTCGTGCGGTTCGTATTCACACTGTGCTTTTTGCACTATATTGTGAAAACACATAGACGCATGTGATGATCAGTGCTGCCATTGAACAGAAATGACGAGGTCGGCACGCAGCGTACAAACCCGGAAATAGAAGAGAACAAGGAATTTCTACTTTTACTTTACGATTGCGTGCAGCAACCCAAAGGAACAATTGTGCTCCGTGTGCCCCAACCAACAACATGCTGGCAGCAGCGTGGCTAAACAATATGGAACATTATGTACAAATTTGGTAACGCATTCACTAATGGGCAATTTTGTTTCCCCCATGATGCGAGACTACGTACAGTGGCTCGCTAAGTCCAAAAGGGGCATGTGTCCTGCAGTTGGTGTGGATTGGCAGTAGTTTGTATTCACACTTGCAGCAAACCGCACCTAGTCCGTTTGAAGCGGACCGAGATCACCTCAAAAAGTGGGTCTCGGTCCGGTTGTTTGATCCGCACCAGGATTTGTTTGTGTGTATTCACATCTGCATAAAACATCCGCACCAGCATGGGAAATGAACTCTGGTCCATTTAAAGCAGACCAAGCAGTGCAGTTCTGAATACAACCATAGAAACAGTTGGTTTAACACAACAATAAGACTTGACTACCTTTTATCCTCATTCTTCTTTTTTATGTCATCCTGGTAGCTACAGAGTTCCTCACTGACACAAGCAATCTCCTTCAGAGCCTGGAAAAAAAAGAGAAAAGCGTGTCTGGATCTTTTACGCTAAAACTTTCAGCATGGCATGGTTTAGTCAGAGAAACCAATGTAGATAAAATGCAAAGACAAAGATTAAAAAATATATATATAATCTAATGTACTCAATATATGGACAAAAGTAGTGAGACACACCATAGCTCTGATTTAATCTTGAACTTTTATATTACCAAGACATTTGAAAAAACCTCTAACCTTTATGGGAACGTTTTGGGGGAAGTACCTTTCCGTTTTAAGCATGAATATGTCCCAGTACACAAAGCAAAATCCAAATATCCATGGATGAGTTTGGTATGAAAGAATGTGATAGCCCTGACCTCAACCACCCCAGCCAACATCTTTGGGATTCAGTACAATAAAAGTTTTGAGCCAGTCCCCTGTCTGTAACCAGGCCTTGTCAATAACCTATGACCACATATGTGCTTTTCTGGACTAAGGTACTCTGAAATTGCATTAAAACAGGGGTGTCAAACATAAAGCCCGCGGGCTGGATCAGGCCCGCAAAGAGGTTTAATCCAGCCCACGAGATGCTCTTGTAAAGTAAAATAAAAAAATAAAAATAAAAAGTAATGCCGGACCATTTAATCTGACGACCAAAATCAAAATTCGCAATTTAAAAGGCAATCTTCAGATGAGCAATGCAACTTCTCCACGGAATTGACCTGGATGTAATTATTTTACACGCAACCTACAGTAAAATGACAGTTTGTTGGAAAAAAAAATTCAAATAATAAACGTGCTGAATGTGACACACATTCAGCTACTGGTGAGTGGTGACACAAACACTTATGACATAATGTCCTATAACTTATAACACGTCTGGATCTCAAAGTATGGCCACGTTGCATTTGCATTTTTGTGATTTTTTGGAACAATACAGTTGAGCTCAGCAATTTAGGGCTGGCCTGCGAATAGTGAAGATGTGTGTTTAACTGACGCCAATTGTTTTTAAGTTATATACCATGATTTTTACCGGTACGGCCTACTTGGTAATATATTTTCCTCTATGTGGCCCCTGAGCTAATATGAGTTTGACACCCCTGCCTTCAAGGACTTTTGAGATGATTGCAAGCTCCGATAGCTAGAAAAGGAAAACCAACTTTATTTATTTATTTTTTTTCATTTACTTTAAGTGCAACTACCAGGTGTCCCAACACTATTGTCCGTTTAGTGTACAATCAATTCACATTGATCCAAGAAAAGTAACTTCTGATCACTCACAGCATTGAGAGCTGTCGTGCTTTTCTTCTTCTCACTGGCATTACTCAGCTCTGCCACCAGTGGACTTTCTTGAATGCCACAATGAAGATATTTTTCATTCTCTATGGAAACATGTTTTGTTGTCTGTCCACGTCCAATAGTTTTATGGAAAATTGCTTCAAGCTCAGGAGTGTTCCCAGAACTTTTCCTATCAAGGATGGAGTCTCGAGACCTCAACCCAGGATGTGCACATGCTTTCTGAGTAAACTGACCACCTGCAATTAGTTCACTAAGTTTGTCTGGTTGACAACGGGTGGTTGAATGACTCTCACTCCTTCCACCACTGACAATGTTGTAGCGGTCAAAGGCAGGTGAGGGCTCTGGCTGACTGCAGCTGCTATGTGTCTGTGACAACTCACTGAGCACACTGGAACCAGAGCTGAGTGAACGCACACTTAGCAGATGCATTTCTTCCTCATTCCGATGACCACAAGCCCCCTCTCGCTTGGCCCTCACCTCGCAATACAACTAGAAATGAAGAAAGAGAAAATGTAAATAAATGCTGTAATATGATCAGGTACATGAATACAATATACATCCAAACAACAATACAAATGAATAAAGGTTATTACAAAGGCAGGAAGCATAACATTTGAAAAAATCAGAAAATTAGATTAACAATGGGCGGCACGGTGAATGACTGGTTAGCACGTCCGCCTCCCAGTTCTGAGGACTCGGGTTCGAGTCCAGGCTCCGGCCTTCTTGGGTGGAGTTTGCATGTTCTCCCCGTGCCTGTGTGGGTCTTCTCCAGGTACTCCGGTCTCCTCCCACATTCCAAAGACATGCTTGGCAGGTTAATTGGGCTCTCCAAATTGTCCTTAGGTGTGATTGTGAGTGTGGATGGTTGTTCGTCTCTGTGTGCCCTGCGATTGGCTGGCAACTAGTTCAGGGTGTACCCCGCCTACTGCCCAAAGCCAGCTGAGATAGGCTGCAGCACCCTTGTGAGGAATAAGCGGTCAAGAAAATTGATGGATGTATCGATAGATTAACAATAAAGGAAAATACTGTAAAAGATAGCTCTGGCCTGGTACTAAACAATCCAAAAATACAAGTAGAAACTACTTCATGCTAACTGAGTGCTAACCTGCTCATGATAACCTTGCCTGACCGTCAAGCAACGGCTAGATGGCACAGCAGGCTTTAAGCCTGCATTGTTCCTGGGCTACTTTCCTCTCTCTTTTTCTTGTCTCGGAAGAAAAACAGAAGCATCATGTGTTGTTTGCTTCAAACATGAGCACTCCTGGGGGGGAAAAAATGTCTCAACCATGGAAGGATTTCTTTTATATACAGTATTTTATTCAGTAATCCCGAACCACTCCCTCTTTTTCTTTATTAGTTCTCTTGCAGAATCCATCCATCCATTCATTCATTTTCCGAACCACATATTCCTCACAAGGGTCACGGGTCACTGGAGTGTATCCTAGCTGGCTTCGGGAAGCATGTCTTTGGCATGTGGGAGGAGACCGAAGTACCCGGAGAAGACCCACGCAGGCACGGGGAGAACATGCAAACTCCACCCAGGAAGGCTGGAGCCTGAACTCAAACCCGAGTCCTCAGTACTGGGAGGCAGATGTGCTAACCAGTCCGCCACCGTGCCGCCCTGTGATAGAACATATTTTTTGCATATTAATGAAATCAATAGTGGGTTTTTAAATTGAATTATTAGTTCACCACTAGATGGTGCTAAAGATTACAAACTCGTTTTTTTTTTTTTTTTTTTTTTTTTAATGTAAAGTTGACCTACTTCAAGTGATCTCAATCAGTGATTCCAAACTACTGCGCTACTGCTCATTAGTATGCTGTGGGAAATGATTAAATTTCACTTAATTTGTACAGCCATTTCGTGAGTGTGCTGCAGCACAGAAGCAGCGTACACCCTGAATTGATTGTCAGACAATTGCAGGTTACATACAGCATGGACAAACTACATTCACATCCAAACTCCACACAGGACTCTGTGAGGCGGCTGTGCGGCTTGTCTATCTATGTCAGTGAAATATTGTGACAGGGACAACAATTACATACTCTTCTACTAGATGTCTGAATGTACAGTGAACCAATGTATCCAATGCTAACATGAATATAACTGAATCATAGCTTCATGTTAAAAAGGGCCTGATTTTACATCAAATGAATTTGTGAGTAAATTGAGAAAAGATCATTATGTCAGTACTTTTTGTGATATTAATGTGCTCTGACCTATTTCGTATGTAGAACATGTGTCATGACTCGGGTCATGCAGTAGCAATGTTTGGGTCTTGTCTCATGTCTGGGGTCACGCCTGGGTTAAGTTTGAGTAGAGTTCATGACCGTGCGCCAGAGTTCACGACCGGTTACGTGTCTGTTTTGGTATTGATGTAACAGCATCCAGTTTCAACTAGTTTTAGGCTATATGATGTCTGGACTATGTGATGTCAGGAATCTTTTATGCTATATGATGTTTGTTGTCAGGAACTATTTGTAATTACGGAGTCAACAGCCAATCAGATAATTCCATGTCAGTACTGGTACTCACATGTCTAGCCACAACCAATGAGATTGATTGACTGCCTATTTAAGGGTCTGAGAAATGTGTGTGGTCGCCGGATTATTGCTCACTGTTTCCGCAGCCCAAGGGGCCTGGCGTCTCGTGATTCTCGATGCATTCTCGTTGTTTTTAGTTTAGTCAAGTTACGTGAATAAATAGTTAAAACCTTATTTGTGTCTGCGTTTTGGGATCCAACCCTTCAACACGCAACAACATGTGCCCTAATCTCTACCTCTTTAATTCATGACACTCAAATTTAATTTTCAGTCACTTGAGATTTTCTCAATTATGCATCACTGTAACAGCTGCAGTCATCACAAAGAGTCATGCAGCATATGGAGTGAAAGAGCAGAATTGTGGTGCCTTTCCTTCCACTACATCCTCTCTTTACACTTGACAGCTGCACTGATCAGGAATATTGTTTTGACAGTGCCAGGCTGGGGAATAGAAGTAGATGTCATGATTTCACTTAGGATAGAGTAAGTAAGTCATTGATTACACACAAACTGAATTAAAAAAAAACAACAACAACAACAACAAAAAACAGAACTCTAATCAGTGTTTTAAGTGGAAAAAATTAAGTGCCGGTACTTCTCTCTCTCTCTCTCTATATATATATATATATATATATATATATATATATATATATATATATATATACATACATACATACATATATATTTTTTAATATATATATATATATATATATATATATACATACATATATATTTAATTCCCCCACACACAGACGCTTATTAGTGGGTGTTTTACGCCAGGATCCTTGTATGGGATAATGAGAGCAAAGGAAGAACTTCATTGTTTGCATCAACCATTCAGAGTATTATATCAGTATTGTGAGTGGGGACTTTCAGAAGTTAGGTTTAAATTTCATAGCGATTGTTTTGGGGGGGTTTTCTCAAGTGATTTGTTTTCCATTTCGTTGTTGATGTTTCTGATCACTGGTTCTGATGATGCAGACCAATCTGAGTAGCACTCGGAAAAATACCATATGAGAGACACACATTGGTATTTTCTTTATAATGGAAGAAAATAACGTGAAAAGTACGCAGCGGAAAATATAATATGTTCAACTTACAGTAGGTCAGATAGGTGTGGCAACGCAAGATGGCCGCCGCAGGCTTCACTTCTCGCTTGAGCATGAGCAGCTGTTTATTTTTACGTCCGTGCTGTATCAGCCTGCGAATCCACCGTCTGACCGTACTCTTTTTGTAGCTTTGAGCTGGGACAGCATGGTAGTGTTTTTATTCTGTTCTCTTAACTCAAGAACTATGATTCAACACACGCATTTGGGTTTGCGAGCATCACGTTTACAGCGGCCGACTTGAATGACGTAACCGCACTTCTCTCACACAGCAAAGATCTGTAAAACGTCTGGAGTAGCGTACACATGTTAATGTGATGAGCACAGGACTTCCATACTATATTTAGCCCGTGGATGAACGAAGCTCACCGGAACAGCTTTTGGGGATAAAAATATGCATTGTCGAGCGTACCAGAACGCGGATAGTACGTTCAATGCAGGTTGAGAAGTACCTGAATGCTCAAGTGAGATTTTTAGAAGTGCCAGACCTCCGTACCGGTGCGTTCCGGCCCACTTAAAACACTGGCTCTAATTAAAGAAAGTCACAAATCTTCTGATACCAAACTCCTTCTTCCCACTGTATAACATCATCCTGGTTATGATGCTAATCTTAGTAAATATTTAACATACCTCTTCTATTTTCCTTTGCATGTCTTTCAATTGGCTCTCCCATTCACTCCTTTCGATGTCAAATCTCTCTAGTAGCTCGGCTTTCTCCTTCAACCAATTCTTCTCGTTGTGCTCCAGGCGACAGCGCAGCTCCATGGTGGTTGAGTGTGTGTCAGCCAAAAGTCTCCGCTGTTCCTCCTTGTCCCGACGAAGTGTTGACGTCTCGCTGTGCCTTTCAGAACCAGCTTGTTGAGCCACTGAGTACGAATCTGTTGCACACTGGACACCTCCACTCGCTGATCTAGAACCGCCTTTGGTTTCCAGCTGAAGGGACACAAACACATGGAGGAGGGAAGCAGAGAAAGGAATGTAAGGGACAGAGATGGAAAGACAGTGGTGAAAGCAGTCGGTTGTTTGGAAGGGATTAAAGGAAAAGAAGGATGAGAGCCAGATGGGAGACGGGAATTGTTTTTTTTTGTTTTTTTGTTTTTAAAGGAATGACGAGAATGAAGGAGTGGCAAGAAGGGAAGGTGGAAGAAGTGGGGAAGTAAGGCACCATGGGATGAATGTTAGTGGGTTCAGCAGAAGGAAGACGGAAATGTGAAAATATCCTGTGAGAACTCACACATACGGTTAGTGGGTTCAGATGCTATGCATCGTGTCTATTGTACTTCCCAAACACAGGATACAGTTCACCACCACATGACCACAGTCAGAAAGTGACAAGGTTGACTTATATAAGCAGTCCTGCATATTTGATAGTTGATAAGCTATTTCTTCAAAAATTTAATTCTGTCCAATTTGATTCATTTAATTACAATATTACTAACCATTGTACTGATTGCACCCCTCGTGATTTCCACTCTATTAAGGTCAAAACATTCTTGCATTAGTACATTAGCGAGTGGTCTGTCATCGTTAAATTTGGGTTCTAAGTAGTAGTATGTAATTATGTCAAAGCTCAAAGTTTGACTGATCTGATCTGCACAATATGACAGCTAACTTGAAATTTCTTCTATAAAACTGAGCTAATGAAGGCAATCAATACTCTTTCTAAAAAAGTTAAGAAATGTGAGTACACTGCAGTACATTCTGTGGTAAATTGGCAAAGTAAGTTGTTGCTAAGAATGGACTAGATCAGAGGTGTCAAACATACGGCCCACGGGCCGGATCAGGCCCGCAAATGCGTTCAATCCGGCCCGCGAAGTGATTTTGTAAAGTAAAGAAAAAAAAAAAAATTGTAATGTTGGACTAATTAATCAGCCGGCCATAATCAAAACATATAGATTTGTAATTTCACAAGCAGTCCTCAGATGAGCAAAGCAACTTGTACGGGGAATCGTCGTTTAACACACAACTTAAACTACGGTTTGTTTAATTATTATTATTTTTTGTAATCATACAGCGACATAAATGTGTTAAATATAACACAAATTCAAATACTGGTAACACAAATAGAAATGACAAGGATTAACGTCCTTATAACATTAACTGTGCCACGCAATGCATTCTGGGAACAATATATATACAAAACAGGTCGATTTAACACGTCGGGAACGTATACCAGCAAAGTGTTGCCGCGTTCCATTTGCATTCGTGTTATTTTTCAGAACAATATGATTACAGTTGATCTCCGTAATTTAAGGCTGGTCCACGAAAATCTGCATATAAATTATGGCAATTGTTTAAGTTATATACCGTTATTTTCCTGATGCGGCCCATATGATAATATATTTTCCTCCATGCGGCCCCTGAGCTAACATGAGTTTGACACCCCTGGACTAGATCCACAAAAATGCTTATGTATGTACGGTATTGTATGTACCTCTACGTGGAATGAGAAACAGAAGAGAATGTTTGCAAGTGAGTCTTAGTGTGTTATTTCTGTATTGAGTCACAAAACTGTCTTACAAGCCTCAGTCATGCTGCTATTTCTGCCTGTGGCCCAGGGTCGGGAAATTATAGTCTTGCAAAACAAGTCACACTTTTTCTTTCGGCTCTAGGCTCTTTGTAAAGTTGATTTGAATTCCTGACAGATGATGATGGGTACTGTCAACATGAGGGTTTACTCAAGAATCGTAAACAAATATTGAAAATATAAAAACAAGATGGTTAATTGTCAAAGTATAATGTCTCAGGCCGATAAGCTGTAAAGCGGCAGCGAAAGCAAATTTTCCTCAGAAAGGAAATCCTGAAGAAGCTGTGCAAGTAAACAGAAACCTGGGTCGGTTAGATTCTAACTAGTTAAAAGAAAGCAAAGTCACAAATGCACAAGTGCCTAAAATTTAGTCTACAAACTGCACCCTTTGACCATCATGCCTGTCCGGCAGAGAATACATCACAGTAAGTGTGTTGCTACGGTGACCCACTATAAATAGTGGATACCAATGTCACATTCCAAGGGGTGGCGGGGAGACTAGGTAAAGGCGGGCGGGGTGGGGGAAAGGGGGTGGGGGGTGTTGTACACAGTAAAATGTCGCCTAGCTGCCTAGCAGCGTTCATAAATAAGCAGCACACAGTAAAAGCTGCTTGGAAATATCTGGCCTAGGACCTCCAACTTTCGACGTTTGTCAATTCATATCTGCCAAAATTAAGTATAATTGAGATCCATTTTTTATTTGTTTGTTTGTTTGTTTGTCTGTTTGTTTGTTTACCAAGCAGGGAAAACAGCACACAGATAATGCTAGGGAGAATGTAAACATTCACCGAATACAGGATAGGACAAGCACATGCTCTTTCAGTAATAGCCACAGGCTCTTTTAAGTCATCTCACTCTGCTGCTGCAACATTTTAATGCTAATATTATGTTGTATGCATATTTTAAACATGGTAAACAGGCAAGAGTGGGGAAGAACGCTCCATTAGCACAATGGAGCTAACCTCACCCAGCGCAGCTTCATGCCAAGTGACGTCATATTTCATCTAGTGTTTGTGCAATCAACATGACAATGCAAAAATGAGTTGACTAAGATGCTAAATACTGTAACAACAGCTAATATTGCATCTCCTCATATGTAACTGTATATGTATATGTGTGTGTATGCATTAATTTCTGTATTATTGCACTATTATGTTATTGTTTGTTTAAGATTTTGGGACACAAGTTAAGGTGCGCTAATTGAATGAATAAATAAAGTGGAATTTACTAATAATGCTTTGCAAACCAAAGCAAGACATGAATAACAAGATGCGCGTGGGATCCTTGATCCATTAACACCATGTTAATGTTTTGTAATGCTTGAAAAAGGCAGAGCATCGTCACATTCAGATGACTTCAGAGCAGGGCTGGGCGATATAAATGGTATATTCAATAGGGGTGGGAACCTCTGGGTACCTCACAACAATACGATACGATATGCGATACAAGGCTCACGATAACAATTATCTCACAATATGACGATACCGCGATTATCGATATATGGGTCAGGTAATAAATCCACAATAATCTACAATAAAACTACCCAAGACATTTTTTTAATGAGAAAATAGTTTAGTTTTGTACCAGCACTGAAATACAGTATTAAAACTGGTGTCTTCTTCACAGTGAGTACTTTAGTGTATTTTTTTTTTTAACAAATATAAATGTCTTCTTAACAGAGACCACTTTCTGTCAACAAATTTATGTCTTTCTTAAACACTATTATTATGTAACATGTCAGTCAGTTACATAGTCAATTGTTTCATTTTATAATCTGTGGCCCATTTTTTTTGTGTAACATTGCATAAGTAAATAAATAAAATTACTTAAATATTAAATCCGATGGTTGTTCGTCTCTCTGTGCCCTGCGATTGGCTGTCAACCAGTTCAGTGTGTCCACCGCCTACTGCCCAGAGCCAGCTGAGATAGGCTCCAGCACCCCCCATGACCCTTGTGAGGAATAAGCGGTCAAGAAAATGGATACATTTTAAATCCAATTAAGTCAATATTAATATTCCTCAGAAATTGTGTGCTTCAAAAAGTCGAAAAATGAAATATGTTTTAAACTGTTAAAATTGAAGATATAAAAGACATTTTTTTATAGAAATGTATGCAAACCTGAGTCAGTTGCTGGACAGATAAAAATGTCTTACACAAGTAAAAGTAAGCTCATGAGTTCCGTAAATTTCTCCGCCACTCTTAAGAGGCGCTCCCCCTAGCGGCCCGTCAAGTCATTGCTCCATACGTAATGAACAATGGAGGCGTTATAGTGGCTGTATATTAACTACACTTATTGCGATACTTGCGTAGCCGTATTGATAATCTATCGGGAGACAAAGTATCACGATTTATCGCGATACTGATATATCATCACACTCTGAATATTCAATATAAGGTATAAATTTTGTAGAATATAGAAATTTTGACTACCGTCTTACCGCGTTACCATGTTGATGATGTCATCACATAGCGCATGTTGATGACATTTTTTTGATGGCTCTGTGAGATGGCAGCCGTCTTCATCTTCTTTTTGTCATGTGGTGTTTTGCCCTTCGTGTGGACCTGTTGTGGAGTGGACTGTTCTCGGCGTTTTGGCCGTGACATTCCTCGAGGGACAGTGTCGATGCTTGACGGTTGCGCTCCTTCAGAGGTATGCTTGCAACAGGTATACATCTGCACTAATTCTGATGGGGGGAATGTTGGATCACGCCGACACTGGGCACCTGCGGTTGGCCTGTGGTATTTGCGCCAGTAAACCGGCAGCATTTTTCAAAGTCCCTTTTTGCTTGGCGAAGGGGTCGGCGCTGCTAGATAGTCTAAGCTGGTGCGTTGGATGGATGGCGGCGGAGCTGAGGACGAGAATGTCGGTACAAAATGCGGACGTGTGCGCGGGATGTGGAGATTGAGGTTTTGACGCTTAGAAATGAAGCAGATTAAATGGGACTGGAAAATTGGACCATTCATTGTGTGCATGTGCGTGCGTGTGTGTATGTTGTTCATCACGCAGCAGCTGCTTTTTTATGACCTAGCTTTTAGCAAACTTAACTTGTAGCAGACGTGTGTGACGTCGTGCATGTTGTGATCACATCTCTGATCAACTGCTGAAAAAGTTAATAAAATGTTTCTACTTTGGTTTGTTTTAAATAAGTTTTTCATTTTGGCAAGAAATTGTAATCTATTATTTTTTTTTTTAACCAAATCAGATAAATATTTGTTACTATATTCTATGAATTGTGATTTCTTAAATAAATTTAATTGAAAATATGCTGGGGAAAAAAAATCAACTGTTGAAAGAAGACTGATTCTCTTTAATCTATAACTGCTCCAAGCATCAAAGCGTATGTATGTAGGAATGAAAAAATGTTGGTCTGTTGTGATTGTATTGCTGTTAATGTACATTATGTTATGTTAGTTTTATGTTGTTTCTGTAAAGCACTTTGTGAAAGCTAAGGCTATTTGAAAGCACTATATAAAAAGATGACTTGACTTGTGTGATATAAAAACCTAGACTTGTGCTGTTTACAATGGCCACTTGTGCATGCCCTTGTGATCGTCAAGTGAATACTTGCTCTAAGCCAGTTGTACTGTTTCCATTTAAAATATCAGTGATGTTTTTTTGTTTTTGCACTATTTTGCACCAGAGTGCTGACTTTGAATTTTGATTTGAGAATTGCACAATAAATGTTATCCAAAGTAAATTTATTCTTTCATTGTTTTTGTTTTTTTAATCCATTTAGTTTATATACATGACTATGCAAACCAGAAACCAAATTATTTATTAATATATATATATATATATATATATATATATATATATATATATATATATATATATATATAAGGGATTCCTCGGCTCACGAACTTAATTGGTTCCCGGAGAGTGTGTGTAAGCCGAAAAGTTCTTCTTCCGAACATTTATTTCCCATAAGAAACCATTAAAATGAGAATAATCCGTTCCCAGGTCCCTATAAAACATAATTTTCTACTAAATAAGCCTTAAAACTACACAAAAATATACCTTATTTTATGTATAATAAATGTGCTATTGTATTGTAATTAAAGAAATAAATTATACTGTATAATAAAGTCGTTTTATTTTACTTTGTGATGGTAGTTCTTAAGGATAGTAGCAATGGTAGACTTACTTCATTCGCGAGCGTTTCACCGCTTCGAGTGTTTATGGAACGGTTGTCGCTCATTCGCACTTTCGTGCTCACCGGAGCGGAGGAGGTGTGTCCCTTGGTGAACAAGGAAGTGGAGCACTTTAGCGAGTCAACAAAAAGTGAGCACTGCCAACTACTTTCACCTCTTTCCTGGGACTAAACAGCCGTGGCACGATTTTCTCCTTTTTTGAGGTACGTGATGGCACTTTCGCTTTTTTTAGTGGCGCAAACTCCATTGACTACAATGCAAACGCGCCGCCGAATCGCCGTCCCTCGCTGGTAAGCATTAGGCTTAACACTAGCCTGTGGTGGGGTCTTTTTCGGTCCCATAATAGCAAAAGTACACTCAAAATGTCTATCAAACACAAACCGCGTCCGCACTAAAAGAAAGGGGGTGACGAACTGGGACGCCGTGAGCGTGCGTCAGCTTCTCGTGGCCGCCACCGTGGTGTTGTTCGACCGCGTGGTTTGGTTTGTCCGCCGAAAAGTAGTTCGTCAGCAGAGACTAAATTCTCGCGTATTTAATGTTCGTGAGGCGAAAAGTTCGTGAGCTAAAGCGTTCGTCAGCCGAGGTATCACTGTATATATATATATATATATATATATATATATATATATATATATTTAAAAAAAAAAACAATTAATTCAATACCATGATATACACTTACCGTGAAGGGATGCAATTTATACCGTGATATGAATTTTGGGACATATCGCCCAGCCCACTTCAGAGGCCTGGCAAAATAAGATTTTTCTTAAAGGGACAGTTTGGGATTTTTTTACATGAATCGGTATGGCATCTTCACTTACAGTGTTGTGCATCAGCACTGACTTACTGCTGACAGCGTCCTGTGACCGGAGATCTGGTCCGCTTTTGGTCAAGACGAAAGTAGTCTGGCTTGTTGGTTAGGGTCATGGAAATAAAGCGTTTTTTTTCTAAAAAACAATGTATGTTCAATAGAGTGATGAATTTGCATCACAAAACCACAAACTAGAAAAAAACGTCAGACATTACCACCTGGCACTAGTTTTCTGTTTGTATCACTGCGCTGCGAACTGAATGCAGCTGACAGACGTGCATAAATCAAATTGTTTGGAAGTGTCTACCTGATGCGAGAGAGCTAATGGCGAACGAGAGAACGATTAGTATATAACGTTACGATTGTATAAACTTTATAAACTCGTGTAGTGAGTTGTGTTGTGTGTTCCTGTGTCGCACATTCTGTTACATTCTTGTGTCAGAGTGTTTGTGAACGCATCGCACATCTCACGGTGGAAAGGGACTCAATACTGTACTGTACATGTTGGCTGCTCGTGTGCTAATTCGGCTCGCAAATTAGTTTCTTGTATTTGGCGTCGGCTGTGGCCAACAGTAGCCGGTTGTGTGAAGAGAAATAAAAAGGTGAGATTGCTAAACACTTCTGTTGGCAGCAAACTTGTGAGACGTCACACTATATCATTCTATATGTAAAAATGGTTCAGACGTGTGATTTCCCGGGCTGTACCAATAATAATGTCCCTGGATCTCCGCACACTTTTCACCTCTTTCCGCGCACAGACTTTGCCTTGAGGCAACTTTGGCTTCTTGAAAATTATTATGATTATATGATTATGATTATTAGGATTAGGGATGGGTGAGTACCGATACTAGGTATCGGTATCGGGCCGGTACCAGCCTTTTTTTCAAGTACTCGAGTACTCGTGACGCAGACGAGTACAAGCGACCGATGGCAGAGGGGGAAGACGTTAAGTGAGTCCTCCTTGCCTTTAACTGGCGCTAGCTTGCAGCAGTTTTTCACCAAAACTTCACCGGTTTGGAAATACTTCAAAATTGTGAATCTTAAACTAAAAGAGCATTTTTATATTTTATTTTGAGCGTTAAGACTATTGAAGAGTGACTGTGCTGTTTTTTGTTGTCAAAATTAAAGGAAATATATTTGTTTAAAAATATCTTTTTGTGATTTTTTTTATTTGTCAAAATGTATTACTGGTATCAGCAGTTGGTATTGGTATCGGTGAGTACTGAGGGTCTGAGTATCTGTATCTGTATCGGTCTGAAAAAAAGTGGTATAGAACATCCCTAATTATGATTAGTGATGCAGACACAAGCTGTCGCATTGGCCTCCTCATCAATTTAAAGGTTTTGCATCTGTGGCATGATGAGATTCTCTCTCTGCCCGTTCTAACTATATCTCACGAATTTCGGCATCAGTATATCCGGGTTCATAAAGATAGCCCTTGGCTCAGTGCTAAAGGCATAGTTTTCATTGTCAGTGTCGTAGTCAGACATGTTATCTTGAGTTTTCAAAGTTGGTGGAACACGCGCGTCTATCACCTGGATGCAGCGCGCTGTGCAGTGATACGAACAAAAAAACAGTGCCAGGTGGTAATGGAGTCTCACTTTTTTCTAGTTTACGGCTTCGTGATGAAAATTTATCACTCTTTTGAATACACTTTTTTTTTTAGAAGAAGAAAAAAAAAACGCTTTATTTGCGTGAACTCAGCCAACTAGCTGTACTACTTTCGTCTCAACTAAAACCGGACCCGATCTCGGGTCCAACAAGTCCTCAGAGGTAAAGTGCTGACGCACACCACTTTAGGTGACAATGCCATTCAGATTCATGTCAAAAATCACGAACTATCCCTTAAAGTATGAGACCAACTGGACCTTGGTAAGTGATCATAGTCACATACATGGAAAAAAACAGATTGACACCAGCAACTATGCATGGAACTTCAAGTGATCTTTCAACTTTCACCATAACAACACATGCCCAAGCAACATATTACAAGCAACACTGTAACTCATATGTCGTATGTCAAGGTCATACATTGTCCGTTACCTGTGCAATGCGACCCTTGAGCTCCGCCCTCTCCAGCTCCCAGTCACATCTGTCTCTGGTGTACTGCAGCTGCAGCTCACTCCTCTTCTCTTCCTCTCGCTTCACCTCCACCTGCACTTCCTCCAACACTGTCTTCAGGTCCAGCAAAATTCTCCGGTTCTCCCCTCCCTGCACACAAACGTCAACAAAACTACTAGCCACATAATTTGAAAAATGAACAGTTATTGGTCCAGTCTCGATTTAGACCTTTCAAGTATGTATAGTAAGAAAATATTCACCAATTCCTTTTCTGTAATACTTATTCTCACGGGTAAGCTGGAGTCGAGACTGTAACTTGGCGCTTATCCCAGCTGACTGGGGAGAGGCGGAGTATACCCTGAACTAGTCGTCAGCCAATCCCATCAACCATTCACACTTATAGACTGTCTTGAATTGATTACATTAATATACTGCAACTAATTATACAGGACTAAGATAAGCTTCTATATCGAGGCATAGAAATCAATGAACTACAACTGTTCCGTTCTAGTTACTTGTATGTCAGCCACTTCTCTCAGCAGCGTCTCCTTATCCCGCCTCCATTCCTCTTTATCCTGCACATGCCGCTTTTTCAGATCCTCAAATCTCTTTTTTAGACGCGTATGCTGCTGCTGCTGGGATTCTGGGTCAGGCGACATTTGTCCTTCGAGGAATTCCAGCTTTGTCCCTGTGCCACCTTCACCTCCTCCCGGCAAGGCGTCGCAGTGGGGCTCGTAGATGTGACTGAAAACTGTAGGCGGAGAGGAGATCCTCCTCAGTGGGTTGAGGTTTTTTCCTTTGCCTCTTTCGGTCCTCTCGATTCTGCTACACGGTAAAAACTCCCACCCCTGAGATGGGACGTTGCCCCCGGTTGCACTGTCCCGACCGTGTAGCCCCGAACCATTTAAAAGCGCACTCCACATGACGCCGCTACTTCAAAATAAAACTTAGCTACTTGGAAGAAACAAAAAAAAGAAAGAAAGAAACTATTAAAAAAAAGATTTTTAAAGCGTCCTTCCGCACAACTTGTATTTACAACCACCCCAATATGTTTTAGTGTAATATAAATGGTCCAATTATCCAAACCTGGCCAAATGCCCTGAAGGCCAGGCAGCAGCTCGCGCAGCAGTCCTCGTGCATGATTTCATGGTATCCCTCATATCTCAACAGACACAAGATTCAGTCTTCATCGTGGTTCCTGTGTATTGCTCCGACGACAACGTGCTCCTTTTCCTTTTTCCTTTGCTTGAAATAAATGCACAGGCGGACAGGCGCCCAGTAACCGCTCCAACACTCCAATAGGAGAGGGTGCCAAAAATACCATGGATGGAGCCCACTCAGTATGGGATAGCTGTAGTATTTTTACCCCGTGTAAGCATGAGTTTACTTTCCAAACGCCAGACAGTAAACTGGATGGCTTCCAAGTCCCTCCATCAGTCATCGCCAAGGTACTCTTCAAGTGCCACCTGACGCGCTGTCTTCTATAGCAACTAACCAATTTACGCACGTGCCGAATTGACGACTGAATAGCTAAATTCATTCTAATAACGTAGCAACAGTTAGCCTCACGAAACCACAAACAAACAAACAAACAAAAGCATACATAAAGCTACAATTAAGAGTCCAGTGTGTCGACAGAATGTATTATTGTTAACAAAGCCATTTCCACCGTACAATTTGGTTCGCAATACGTTCCTTCGGTTCCTGTGTTGTCATACAATAAACCTCGAAAATGCATATGTCCAGAAATGTTGCCAAATAGACCCTTACCTCGTCTTAATGCAGTGTACATTTCAGGCAGAGAAGTTTAGTAAAAGAATGTCGAGGCTTAGTTAAAAAAAAAACAACTGCAGAGGGACTTCCCACAGCTGGAATCATGTTGTCATTCACAGAAATAAACGATGCTCCCCCGCCCCCTTCTCTCTCTCTCTCTCTCTCTCTCTCTCTCTCTCTCTCTCTCTCTCTCTCTCTCTCTCTCTCTCTCTCTCTCTCTCTCTCTCTCTCTCTCTCTCTTTCTCTCTCTCTCTCTCTGTGTGCGCGTGTGGGCGTGCGCGCGCGCATGCGTGTGCGTGTAGTAGTACTGGTACGCTGTAAAAACCAACTTGTAAGATTTACTATAAAAATTCTCAGAAGTATTTGCACTCACTCCAATTACGTAAATTCTACTGCTCAATATCAAGTATATCACACTCACCAGAAGTAACATTTACATGCAACTAAATATTAATTACATGTGGGAAATATTAAGTAACTCTTACTAAACGTAATTATAAAGTTTCTTACGATAATGTAGTAATATTTAGTTACTGTAATTAGGTCATAGCCATTGCTTATAGTAAATCTTCCATCAATCCATCCATCCATCCATCCATCCATCCATCCATCCATCCATTTTCCGAACCACTTAATCCTTACAATGGTCATGGGGGGTGCTGGAGCCAATCTCAGCTGGAAATGGGCAGTAGGCGGGGTACACCCTGAACTGGTCGCCAGCCAATCGCAGTTAGTAAATCTTAAAAACGTAAAATGATTACCAATATGTAACAAATAAGTAATTGTATTAACTTTTTCTATTTGACTTTACTTGATTATACTAAACGCTTAACCCAATACATAGTACTGTAAATTTGTTGAAATAAATACGAACAACCATTCACACCAATCAACAACAATCACACCTAGGGACAATTTAGTCACTTCAATTAACCTACCATGCATGTTTTTTTTAGAATATGGGAGGAAACTGACGAACCACGGTGAGAACATGCAAACTCCATCCAGGAAGGCCGGAGCCCGGACTCGAACTCACGTCCTTTGCAAAGGGAGGCAGACATGACAACCAGGCACCACCATGCCGCCTCTAATAAACCAATCACAGATAATGTTAAAGAAAGGTGTGTTTTTTGTTTAGTTCTGACAAGGCAAAACAGTCACTCTGCAAAAGAGACTCAAATTACACAATAAAATGCAAAAATTAGGATTCATTTACAATAAATGAACCAAAGTGCAGAAAAAAAAATGACAACTCCAAGTTTCAGTCTTTGTTGAAAACAAATTGAAATGAAAAATTATACAGGTTAAATGTTAAGTGTAGTGTTGTTCCGATACCGATACCAGTATCTGGAGAGGCCCCGATACGGCATGAAAGCGTTGGTATCTAGTACGAACAAGTAACATGCCGATACCTTTATTTTCTAAGCTAATTTAAGACTTTGCATCTTGTGTCTTGCTTGAGCACGACATTCACTGATGTCATGTGACGTGTTCACTGCATGCTGAGCCAAGATATCCTATTGGCCCTTGAATGCTCCGAACCAATGGCAGGGCACCTTTTTATGTTAAATAACAAACAAACTAGGTATCGGTACGGTATCGCCATCAGCCGACACTGCAAAACTGAGTATCAGAATCGGGGGCCAAAAAATGGGATGGGAACACTAGTTAAGTGTTAAGCAAGACAATAAGTTGGGAACTGAATAATATACACAAGTCAAAGTTCTATGTTTCTGGATGGCATTAAGCAGGAAAAATGATTTAATAATAATTCAATTAATTAAAAGCACCCGTTAGTGTACATACATAGTGTATAACGTACATTATAATGTACATTAAGCATTTAAACATGTCAAATTATAGAAATCTCTCTCTCTCTCTCTCTCTCTCTTCCGAGTAAAGTTCACTTGTTTTTAGCTGTTCTAAAATTAAACACATTAACTGAGTAAATATTAATTATTAATTTAATTAAAAACTTTCTTTTACATTTGTTGTAAAACATTACGAAGAAAAAAACAAATAGCACATTGAAGTACCGGTATACCAAATGTTTTTAATTAAATGTGAATAACTGTGAAAAAAATATAGTAAATATAATTATGAAACAGTGTGGATGGTTGTTCGTCTCTGTGTGCCCTGCGATTGGTTGGCAACCAGTCCAGGGTGTCCCCCGCCTACTGCCCAGAGCCAGCTGAGATAGGCGCCAGTAGCCCCCGCGACCCTTGTGAGGAATAAGCGGTCAAGAAAATGGATGGATAATTATGAAACCAAGGTAATATTTACAAGGGGAAAAAGTCATTTTTCTAACCCCTTATGATGAACACAATAAATGGAAACACATTTCCCTTGCCCGTACGCGGGTCGCCGGGGCCACACCCTGGAGCCAGGCCTGGAGATGGGGCTCGTTGGCGAGCACCTGGTGACCGGGCCTGCACTCATGGGGGTCCGGCAGAGCATAGCCCGAAGAGGCAACATGGGTCCCTCTTCCCTTGGGTTCACCACCGGTGGGAGGGGCCAAAGGGGTCGGGTGCAGAGTGAGCTGGGAGGCAGACAAGGGTGGGGACTTTGGCGGGCCGATCCCCAGCTACAGAAGCTGGTCTAGGGACATGAAATTTCACCTCACTGGCGGAAAAGGAGCCCGAATTGGTGTGTGAGGCTGAGAAGTTCCGACAAGACATAGTCGGATTCGCCTCCACACACAGCATGGGCTCTGGTACCAATCCTCTCGAGAGGGTTTGGACTCTCTTCCAGTCTGGAGTTGACCACGGCGAGAGGCGTAGAGTAGGTGTGGGCATTCTTATTGCCCTCCGGCCTGGTGACTGTACGTTGGGGTTCACCCCGGTAGATGAGAAGGTAACCTCCCTCCGCCTTCGGGTGGGGGAACGGGTCCTGACTGTTGCATATGCACCAAACAGCAGTTCAGAGTACCCACCCTTTTTGGTGTCCTGGGATGGTGTGCTGAAGAGCGCTCCCCTCGGGACTCTCTCGTTCTGCTGGGGGACTTCAACGCTCACGTGGGCAATGACAGTGAGACCTGGAGGGGCGTGATTGGGAGGAACGGCCTTCCCGATCAGAACCCGAGTGGTGTTCTGTTATTGGACTTGTGTGCTCGTCCCAGATTGTCCATAAATGCACACCATTTTCAAACATAAGGCTGTCCATATGTGCACTTGGCACCAGGACACCCTAGGCCACAGTTCAATGATCGACTTTATAGTCGAGTCATCGGATTTGTGACCGCGTGTTTTGGACACTCGGGTGAAGAGAGAGGCGGAGCTGTCAAGTGATCACCATCGGGTCCATCGGGAAGTCAAATCTCAGATTCAGGAGAAGTCAGTGTGGTGGTGTGTTGGCTCCGATTGGTGGGGGAAGATGCCGGTCCGACCTGGCACACCCGAACGTATTGTGAGGGTTTGCTGGGAATGTCTGGGAATGTCTGAATCCTCTGTCAGAAAGTTTCAACGCCCACCTCCGGCTGAACATCTCCCTTGTCCTGGAGGAGGCGGGGGACATTGAGTCCAAGTGGGCCATGTTCTGCGCCTCCATTGTTGAGGCGGCCGATCGGAGCTTGGGCCATAAGGTGGTCGGTGCCGGTCGGTGCCGCTGGTGTGCTATGCTGCCAAGCTGAAGAAGGAGCCCTATCTGGCCTTTTTGGCCTATGGGACTCCGGAGGCAGTTGACAGGTACCGGCTGGCCAAGCGGAATGCGGCTTCGGCGTTTGCTGAGGCAAAAAGTCGGACATGGGAGGAGTTCGTTGAGGACATGGAAAACGACTTCCGGATGGCTTCGAGGAAATTCTGGTCCACCATCCGGCGTCTCAGGTTAGGAAAGCAGTGCACCAATAACACTGTGTATAGTGGAGATTAGGGGTGTGCTCAAAAAATCGATACGGCAATATATCGTTGCGGGCCTCATTACAATACACGTATCGATACGCAGGCGTCAGAATCGATATTGCTCGTTAACTTTAAATCGGCAGTTCACGTTTGCCTTTGCGGCTTGCATTGTACCTAAAAAATAAAAACCAGCAGCATCTTTGAAGTTAATTGCCTTCAATTATTGCAAAAATAGCTCACCGGTGATTGGACACTGTGTCTTGCTAAGAAAAATGAAAGCAGAGGAAGAATGTCAACATTTATTTATTGATAAACTTAACATGGCACGTGTCTCAGTGTACCAATTTTCCTATATTTTGTTTAAAAAATAAAAATAAAATGTGTCTTATTTGGGATACATATGTATCGCGATACGTATCGTATCGTGGCCCCTGTATCGTGATACGTATCGTATGGTGAAGTTGGCGGCAATACCCAGCCCTAGTGGAGATGGGGTGCTGCTGACTTCGACTCGGGACGTTGTGAATAGGTGGGTGGAATACTTCGAAGACCTCCTCAATTCCACCGACACCTCTTCCTTTGAGGGAGCAGTGAGTGGGGACTCTGAGGTGGGCTCTCCTATCTCTGGGGTTGAAGTCACTGAGGTGGTTAGAAAGCTCCTCGGTGGCGGGGCCGCGGGGGTGGATGAGATCCGCCCGGAGTTCCTAGAGGCTCTGGATATTGCGGAGCTGTCGTAGTTGAGACGCCACTACAACACTGCGTGGACATCAGGGACAGTGTATCTGAATTGGCAGACCGGGGTGGTGGTCCCCCTTTTTGTGGTCTGTTCCAATTATAGAGGGTTCACACTTCTCGGCCTTCATGGTAAAGTCTATTCAGGGGTGCTGGAGATGACGGTCCATCGGGAAGTCAAATCTCGGATTCAGGCGAAGCAATGTGGTTGTCATCCTGGCCGTGGAACATTGGATCAGCTCTACACCCTCGGCAGGATCCTCGAGGTTGCGTGGGAGTTCGCTCAACCGGTCCACATGTGTATTGTGGATTTTAAGAAGGCGTTCGACCATATCCCTCGGGGAATCCTGTGGGGGGTGCTTCGGGAGTACAGGGTACCAAGCCCCCTGATACGAGCTGTTAGGTCCCTGTACGTGGGTGTTGAGTTTGGTCCGCATCGCCGGCTGTTAGTCGGATTCGTTTCCAATGAGGATTGGACTCCGCCAAGGCTGCCCTTTGTCACCGATTCTATTCATAACTTTTATGGACAGAATTTCAAGGCACAGCCAAGGCGTTGAGAAGGTCCGGTTTGGTGGCCTCAGCATTACATCTCTGCTTTTTGCAGATGATGTGGTGCTGTTGGCTTCATCAAGCGGTTGGGATAAAGCTCAGCACCTTCAAATCCGAGACTATGCTCCTCAGTACGAAAAGGGTGGCGTTCCCTCTCCAGGTCAGGGATGAGATCTTGCCCCAAGTGGAGGAGTTGGGGTCTTGTTCACGACTTAGGGCAGGATGGGCGGGAGATCGACAGGCGGATCGGTGCAGTATCTGCAGTGATGCAGACATTGCATCGGTCCGTTGTGGTGAAGAAAGAGCTGAGCTGAACGGAAAACCTCTCGATTTACCAGTTGATCTACGTTCCGACCCTCACCTATGGTCATGAGCTGTGGGTCGCAACCTAAAGAATAAGATCCCGGATACAAGCGGTCGAAATGAGTTTCCTCCGCAGGGTGTCCGGGCTCTCCCTTAGAGATAGGGTGAGAAGCTCGGTCATCCGGGAGGGACTCGGTCGATCTGCTGCGGTGGCTCGGGCATCTGGTACGGATGCCTCCTGGACGCCTCCTTGGAGAAGTGTTCCGGGCATGTCCCACCGGCGGGAGGCCCCGGGGACGACCCAGGACATGCTCCAGAGACTATGTCTCTCGGCTGGCCTGGGAATGCCTTGGGATCCCGCCGGTGGAGCTGGTTGTAGTGGCTGGGGAGACGGAAGTCTGGGTTTACCTCCTAAAGCTGCTGCCCCTGTGACCTGACCTCGGATAAGCAGTAGAAAATGGATGGAAAAAGTCATTTTTCTCAGTATACTTAGAAAGTAATTCATTGAAGGTGTGCAGGTTTAGGTTAAGAGGTCGACAGGATATGTGTGAAGTTTGCATGTCCTTCCTCTGGCTGCCAGATTTGCGGGTACTACAGCCATCTCCCACATTCCAAAAACATACATGCCAGTGTAATTAAAGGCTCTAAATCAGGGGTGTCAAAATGTTTTAGTTTTTTGTTTTTTTCTCGCAGGCTACGCTGTATCCTACTGGTAGTTATTGTTTCCCTTAGCGGGACATGGTAACTCTGAAAATCGTATTAATGTATCAGCCACAACACTACACTGGTGCTAGATGGTGTTGGAACGTCCAGAAATGTGCAACACTACCCCTAACGGTGCAGAATGTTGTTGCCCTGCAAAGAAAATTGAGATGCGCCTGTTTTTTAGTTTTTTTTTTTTTTTTTTTTACGCCATGCACACATGCACCAGCCTACAAAAATAGAGCCCTATAAGCCCCAAATCAGTACAGCACTGTGAATGTATGTTCCTTTTCCAGGAAAAAGAAAGCATATTGAGTGATAGAGTGCTCAGCAACCCAGAGGTTGTAGGTTCGATCCCATGCCATTGTGACCATGTCAAAGTATCCTTGAGCAAGATACTGAATCCCCAGTTGCTCCTGATGCGGCGTCATGAGTAGTCGAATGTAAAGCGTTTTGAGAGCCTTGGAAGGTAGAAAAGTGCTAAAGTACCATTTACACACATCGTACATCTGAGGGTATCAACCCAAAGACAATCCTTTGTACCCATAAAGGTATTGTGATGTACTTTTTTTTTTTCAGTGTGTAAAGCTATGAGAACGAGTGTAAACAATGTCATAGTCTGTACATGCTAATTATCTAACATTACACACATTTGAGCAAAAAAAGACTATAGGCATCACTGCCATAAACACACCAGTGTGTGTCTACACCATCCAGAAAATATCTCGAATTATACATCTAATACTTTTCAATCAATTTCAATTTTTAAAAAAAAATGTGGTGTACACTCACCTAGTTCTCCACTATCTCCCCAAGGTGTTTGGTCTCCTTTTGAAGTTGAAAACATCTGAAGTGATGAGTGGCTTGGGTTGTGCTTGTAAAATGATGCCCAATACCTTGAGTGACCTTACATTCAACGCAAAATAATTAAAATGAAGCACTACATGAAACAATAATAAACAGACATAAAAATGTAGAATATTCAATTGTGATGGCTACAGAACAAAGAAAAGAGTAAAAAGAAACACAAGTTTAAAAATGGTGGCATAAGAGAGCGAGGAAAACAGAACAAGAATGAGGATCAGCAAAATAATGGGCTGAAACATCTTGATGAGTGAAATAAAAATGGAGAGAAGAAGAACATTGACAATTTAGTTATCATAAAACATGTCTGTTTTTTTTGTTGTTGTTGTTTTTTTGTTTTTTTTAGTTCTGTGCAATTGGCCACATTATTCAGACAAAAACTGACAAATTTACGAGAAATAAACTCGCAAATTTGCGACATTATAAAGTCACAAATTTACGAAAAATAAAATCACAAATTATGGGGGGGGGGGGGGGGAGACTCGGAAACTTGTGAGACATACATGTAGTATAGCTATAGTCTGGACGAGGTGCTGGCTTTTGTCCACCAGGTGCTAACCTGAGGATTTGTTGGTGGTTAATGGAACACTCTTTATAAAATGAAAAGGCAAGTTGGACATGGATTTCAACTTTACTTGTCATACATGGCAGCTAGACCGATAACACTTCCTTAACCCTATCAGCTGACTAACATTAACCAATCAGAACCTAGCATTCTTTAGGTAAACACAAGTGAATGACGAAGAACAGCAGATTTGTCACATCAACTTATCTACTTTTACAAAAAAATAAAAAATAGCAAAACGCAGGAATGTGTAAATAATAATTCTGGAAACATAAATCTACAAGTAAATATATATTGTAACAAATTACTTAATTGCTTGATCCTCAGGGTGACTTCGCAAAGCGAGGCATCTTTGTCACTGGCAGCACCCAACGCTTCAAAATGTGAATGCTTAACATGATATGGTTAATTTCTGCTAAAGCAATTACTGTCTCCTTATTTGAAAAGCTGACTGAAAAGTATTGGAACAAACATTTATGGATGTAGTTAAAGAGGACATAAAGGTAGTTGGTGTGAGAGCAGAGGATGCAGAGGACAGGGTTAGATGGAGGCAACTGATTCGCTGTGGAGACCCCTGAAGGGAAAAGCCGAAAGAAGAAGAAGAAGATCCAAGTAGTACGCTACGTGTATTTCTCGTAGGTTTCTGAGTTTATTTTCTCCACAAATCTGCCACTTTATAATGTCGTAAATTTGTGAGTTTCGTTTTCTTAAAAATTTGCACACAAAAATTATGCCCTAATATGCCGTCCTTTTCTCTTTTTTTTAACAGCAATTATTTTGACATGGTAAAACAATAAATAGTATGTTGCAGTGACAATCAAGGCTTCTTCACATTTAGCTTTTAGAAAGGAAGGCTTCCCCCGGGTTTACACCGGTTGCGGTTGCGGTGCGGCTGCGGTGCGGTGCGTCTTGACTGCGTGCTCCGGACGGGTCAATTTTTTGGCCAATCCACACAATCGCAATCAATCGCACAGCTGCGGTCCGGCAGCTCCGTCGCCGACCACTTCCCGCCGTGTCTCGCGTGACCGCGCGGTCATGTGGTATTAAAAACAACGACAAACACACAGAAAGTCTGTGCTCAACAGAGAAGCAGAAAGAGAGGTGGACTTTTTTTATTTTGTGGCTTTCTACCTCCAATATAAACCTCTCCTCGTCCATGTTCGCTGGTGTCTAAACCGTGAATGAGCACCTCGCACGTTAACTCCAGGCCCGTCTACGCCCACATCACGTTTTGCTAGCATGCTTGCGAAATAGGAGCTGGCGAGTGTTTTATCTTGAAAGGTAACCGGAAATTTATTTCGAAACTGCGTCTGTCTTCCTGTCCCGCTCGATGTGTTTTGTGCTACCTTGCCATTTGCCGGAGGCCTACCGCTGCGGCGTCCGGCAAAAATAGAAAATAGGTCTATCCTTGCGGAAGGGCTGCGGCACGCCGCAGCTGAGACGCAGTCGACACGCAACGCACCCACAAGTGGTGTAAACTGCACCATTCGAATGAATGGAATCTAATTGCTTGCGTCGCCGGAACGCACCTCAACCGCACCGCAACCGCACCGCAACCGCACCGCAACCGCAACCGATGTAAACCCGGGGTTCTGCTGTTGCTCAAGGTTGATGGGAGGTCAGATACTTACTGAAGTCGCTCTAAGGGGCCTATTTACTAAAGGTTTGTGCCGCCTTTGCACCGTGCTAACCGGCAAAAATGGAGCAATCAGGGAGCGCCTAATTCACTAACACGCGCAGATGGGGAAATCTGTCACTAAGGGCTCTGCCAAACAGATTGCGTCACGGTGCACCAGTGTTATTTGTGCGTATTTAAATTAGGTAATTTGCATACATTTGACGCAAAATATGCCCACCCCAATGCAAATGAGATTCATTGATATACAGCGTCTAATTCACTAACGCCAGCGCAAATAGCCACACAGAGTTTGCGTGACGCAAATAACGTTTTTGGAAAGCATGTATTAACCTGCTGCAACCTCGATCCCAGGATCATGACAGCAGTGCGTGCCATTTGTAGCACAACATTCACGGCATATCACGCAGAGAGAGAGAGAGAGAGAGAGAGAGAGAGAGAGAGAGAGAGAGAGAGAGAGAGAGAGAGAGAGAGAGAGAGAGAGAGGGATTTTCTATGTTGGTTTAGGACACATAACGTAACCCAGACTGATCGGCAATGGCGGGGAGGCATCTTACGATCATTTTTACGTGCCAGATGCATACTGTACCAACCTCTGAAAATATATTTCTAAAAAACGATTGCACCAATAATTTGTACTTTACGAGTGAATGACGTTGTCGTCTTCTTCTCTGCTCTGTACAGCTTAATGGCGCTATCAACGTTTACCCTCGGTCCAACCTCCCTTTCTGATAATGTCATCTTTCTCGCAACTGTTACTATAACAACCATGTTCTTGGCGCAAATCCATTGCCATGTGTGGTAAATCAGGTGCAAATTTGCTCCAAGCTGTCAGTTTTGTGGGCGTGTTTGCGCCAGTATATGATTAGAGCAATATCCTTAGTGAATAGGTGGGTAACTGGGCGCAGACCGCGGGTGCAGTTGTGGTGCAATATTTCACGCTATGACCGGACGCAGCGCATTCTTAGTGAACATGCCCCTGTTTTTGTTTTTGTTTTTCTCTATCTGTTTTCTAATCGTGTTCTTAAGGTTCAAGCCAGGGCATTTAATTGTAATTTTAGGCATACTGCATGGAGTGTAAATAGTGAGAGATATGCCAATGTCAGACTAAGCGATTTTTTTTGTCTTACACGACAGTTGCACTATCACATTACCCGACAAATTCGCTCTGTGTCGTGGACGGGGCTTGTAGTCACACTACACGTCTGAACGCGACAAGACACCAGCCGATCATCGTGTGTTGTCTTGCCAAGAGAGACGCGTCGGCCACTGTTTGTCGGGGAGGTGGGACAAAAAAAAAAAAAAAGAGGCAAGGACAGGGAGTGTTTGCGTGAATGGGACAAGTGTGATGTGAGCGCATTGCTTGCGCTCCCTGCTCCGCAATAGTGTTTAAAATATGATTTAGTAGCCAACACTGTATTTTAATTTATTTAGGCCTATATGCGCCGGGGTATTTATAGCTGATTTTGTTAAAGGGACACTTTACTTATTGATCCATTTTTAGCAGCAAAAAGTTGCTACTTTTTCAATAATTAATTTGGTGACGTGATTATTTTTTTATGTACATTTAATAACTTTTAAACCATTGTTAAAATGAATCGAACGCCGGCATGTTTGTTACACGTGACTAAATAACCCGGATGTTTACGTCACTAGTGTGTAAACGCTACACTATGGAAGCACTATGCAACGCAGCCGTGCATCTAGCGTCAAACCCGGAAGGATTAAACCTTATCGCTTCGAGCCAACACGACAAAATAACCCTACCGAAGGAAAGTCTGCCTTGGATGTGAAAGTTGTGGCGCCAGATGGTCTTTTCGGGCACAAAATAAACTTTGACGAACGAGTGAATCAGGCGGGGGGTGAGTGGTGCTCGTGCGGGAGCTGCAGGAATGGACAATCCGCTAATGAATGTGTGCTGTCTGGAAATGAAAGAACTCGAGGATCGGTTCCTTGCGGACAATCTCAACTGCATCCTGGAACATCAGACATTCAACATGGCAATACTAAATAGACATTCTCAGGATAGCTTTGGTTGCGATGAAAGATGTGAAGAAGAAAAGTCTTGGAGGAGCAAATATCCAACAGGTAAAGTGACACACAGTACGAGCAATGCAAAACGTGTGGAACTGACGAAATATTTCAGGAAAAAGAAAAAATAGTAAAATTAAATGTATCGTCGTTACAGCACCCAACCTCCCCTAGCTGTTTTTTTTTTCTTTTTTGCGTAGCGTCCCACTGCGGTCAGGCCAGCCGCCACTCGAAAAGACGAAGTCAAGCCAGCCGCCCCAACGATTGTTAATACTGTGCATTACGGTAACGTGCCGACGTGCCCCTGCGTTGGCCACCTTCAAATGAATTATGAAATAAAACAGTCCGTGCAGTATAATAACCAATGCCCCCCCACCCCCGAAACATGCCTACCTTTCGCTTTAAATTTGCTTCGCTTCTCCGAGATCTTTCAGTGGCCGTAGTAAGACCTCGATGTGTGCCGACTGTTGTGAGAGTGAAGGCTCCGTGTTGCTAGCAGTTGCGGCTCCTCCATCGGCTTGATTATTTCCCACGTCTGGTTCTTTAAAGATACTCGGTACTGCGTTGGGCTTTAGTATTAGGCGTGTGGCGTACCCCATCTCAAATTGTAACATATATTCGAAGTCCTCATGCCTGAAATGTTCGCTGCGCGCACGCCTGCTTGTCCTTCGGGAGGTTGACAGCACTTAGCAAACAAACCATTGTCTACTCAAGTAGCTTTTTTTTTTTTTTTTTTTTTTTTTTTCTTGGGGGGGGGGGGGGGGTCTCGCGGGTTTTTCCTTGCCGACGCCTTGCAAAATTTTGCAATACAGTAAGGCATAACTGACGTTTGTGTCTTCCTCGTTGTTATGTCTGCGTGAACTACTGTTCCCCAAGCGAGTATACACACTAGTGACGTCACCACTCGGGGGCGTTGCAACACGGAAGTACTTCTATGTTGAAAAAAGTTAAATAAATCAATATAGGAGTGTATTCTTCAGCTCTTATGCATGTTTCGTAGCTATACTAACTATTTACTGCCAATCAAGCCATACATGTAAAATTAAAGGAGCCTTCCTTTAATTAATTTGCGGGATGACATCTTGTTTTATTATTTTATCAAACACTGAAATATTATATTGAGTATTTTTTACTGCTTCATTTATTCATATTTGATTTGTTTTAGTACGGTGCATTGGATAGCACGCCACTCACTCCGAGGGGGAAAAAAAAACTTTCAAGTGAGAGCGGGTGACAGTTAAGGCGGCGAGGCCTGGCCCGACTATATGAAAATGTGATCGATCTTCACTAAATATGTACCCATCCCTACTCATATGCCCAAATCTCTGAAATTATTAGAACAACAGTCACAATATATTTTGGTCCTCTATTCATGTCACTGTTGCCTGACGGGTTGCACGCTCCATGCAGCCGCAGCGCTACAGCGGGGCACTTTTTTTTTCTTTTTTTTTTTCCCTTGAGATGCACCTGCCTGGCCCCATCCCATGAAATATCCAGGGGATAAATAAATAAATACATAAACGAATAAATAAACAAATGCTAATAAAATAAAATAAAAATGCTAATAAAAAGAGCTATAAAATGCTGTTCAGTGTTTGATTGATGTTTCGCTCCCTCTCGCTATTGGTCAATGCTGTGGAACCAAACGGACGACGACGTAGGTATGTCACATTATGCGTCAAGACGAGCAAAAATAGACTTTCGTCGTGATGGACGTGAACCGTCACGGACAACAGGCGACCAGTCGTTGAACGTGCACACTACACGGGCGACGCTACGTCAAGACAACCCAAAATCGTTTACGACATGCCCCGTTTGTCCGCGACACGTCGGTCGGGCTGAAATCGGGCTGTTTTCGTGTAGTCTGACATCGGCAATAGTGTTTGTCCAGGGCAATGTGCCATAAAGATAGGTCAAAGACCTAAAAGATGTTGTTCTAATAAAGACTGAATAATAAATAATGAATCTAAAGATAGTCTAAGACTTTCGAACAGTACTGGTGTACTGAATGTAGCTTACAGATAGAGGTTCCTCTGGTTGTTTGTCATCTTGTTTAGGAACATCCAACCGGTCAATAAAGCCCTGCAGTTCCTTTCTGAAGGCTTTCATCTGCGCGTTGATGCGATATAGGAGCTCATGTTCTCGGATCCTGCAAATCAAGATATGTGTTTCTTATTTTATTTGTAGTCCAAAACACAACAAAGTGTCATGGCCTCATACATCTTATACATACCTACCACCGTCCTCTTCATCATCAAGCCTAGCAAACAGCTCACCATTGGTGACGTATACCCGAGCTTCAGCAATAATGGTGCTTGTGTCAGCAATGAGCCTGTCGATGGTCCGGCCCAGCCTTTCGGCCTCGATTCGGATGTCTATCATCTGCTGCCGGTCTTTCAGGCTTCTGGATAAAAAACGGCTCTCTACAGGTGAGTAGAGGGAGCGCGTTGGAGTAAGGCAGCGGATGTTCCTCACCTCATCCGAGTCACTCTCGCCTCCAATGGGGCCCTCCCGTTTACGGTGGGGCGGGAGGAGGCGAGGTGAGGAGGCTGAGGCTGAGGGGGTGTCATCGTCCCGCCCCCCGTCACTCTCAGCATCACTGTCCCGTGGGCTGCCTCGTATGCCCAGGTGTGAAGCCAGGTCATAGCGCTGCATGTTAGAAAGCAGCACACGATTCTCATACTGCAGCTGCATTACTTTGCCGCTCAGTTCATTGATCTGCAGACGGGCTGCCTTAAGCTCCTCCTGGAGGGCCTCCATTTTAGCAGAGTCAGTTCCTCCTGGAATGCCGAAACAAGCCAACAGTGAAAAGTGGGACACTCCGGCAAATGAGACTCTAATGTGCTCCCCCTGGAGGTCTTATGAAACACATTTTTCCTCAGATACACATTTATGGCCGTTCTGCTCTGCAGCTGCTTGCTTTCTTACGAATGACTGAGAGAAGGCAAAACAAACCTCCGTGCCTTGAGCCAGCTTCATGGGATCCAGCCTTGTACTTGAGTTTATTCAGCTCATTTGTCACCTATACACGACACAGAAAACAATGGCTCCATGTTAGAGGCACAATTCACACCATTAGGTCCGATCTCATCTATTTATTGAGGGATCAATAAAGTCAAGTCTAAGTCTACACTGACCTTTTTGTTTTCCTCCTCCACATCTGCTAAATTCCTGCGCAGAAGTTCTGCTTCGTCCTCTACCAGCTGCAGCTGCTGCCTCAGCTCAGAGAGTGCTTCGCCCTGCTCCCTGCACTGCTGACCTCCACGGCCATCGCCATCCACTCCTGCAGCCACCAGACTAGGAGAGGACAATAAGCATTGGCATGTGTCCACACACAGTCCCAACTAAGTATTACACTAGGGATCTGCAAGGTATGGCGTTGTGAATACACAATTTGACATATACCGCTTATCCTCACTAGGGACATCAGTGTCCTGGAGCCTACACCAGCTAACTTTGGGGCAGAGGCGGGGTACGCCCTAGACTGGATGCCAGCCAATTGCAGGGCACATCTAGATAAACAAGGTCGCTTTATAGAGTCCTCAATTAACCTTACATCCATGTTTTGGGAATTCTACACAGACCATTTAAATTGGAAAAAAAATCAATTATAATTAACTAAAAATTATCATTAACTGATCCATCCATCCATCCATTTTCCTGACCACTTATTCCTCACAAGGGTCGCGGGGGGTGCTGGCGCCTATCTCAGCTGGCTCTGGGCAGTAGGCGAGGGACACCCTGGACTGGTTGCCAGCCAATCGCAGGGCACACAGAGACGAACAACAATCCATACGCACAAGTACACCTAGGGACAATTTGGAGCGCCCAATTAACCTGCCATGCATGTCTTTGGAATGTGGGAGGAGACCGGAGTACCCGGAGAAGACCCACGCGGGCACGGGGAGAACATGCAAACTCCACCCAGGAAGGCCGGAGCCTGGACTCGAACCGGAGTCCTCAGAACTGGGAGGCGGATGTGCTAACCACTAGATCACCGTGCCGCCCATTAACTGATAATATAATATTTTAAATAAATAAATAAATAAATAAAAATACATTTATTTAACCTCATCTATGAATACTCAGTATTCAGTACTCAGAAGTTGTTTGAATTTAGACACAGTCCTTATGATATAAGTGGTACAAGTGTCTACAAAAAACCTAAAACAATAACAAATATTAAGCAAAGGTGTGTATCTGTTAAAGGTGTTAATTTGTGGAATAATTTGGGAATTGATCTGAAAAAATTTGACTCACTTCTGGAGTTAAAAAAAAAAAAGTGTTTAAAAGTAGTTAAAAAAATAATAATTATGTCAGACCAGAGTATGAAACTTGTATATGTGAGAATGTGTATATGATTTAGATAGGTATTATGTTATACTGTATGTCTAGGAAATTCATGTATATATGTTATTGGCAAATGCACGCATGTCTAAGTGCACTTGTATATATAACCAGGTTTATACATTTAAAAAAAATTGTAAATTAGTATTATATTAATAATGAAACAAGTTTAAATATATAAAGTAAAAGGGGTAGGTCTAGATGTCATGTTTTGGTTCTGTGGGGGTGGGATTTTGTTTTCTTTTGGTGTTTTTGGTTATTTGTCATGTATTCCTTGTCTCTTCCCTTGTCTCGTTATGTCTAACCATGTCCACCTGAGTGTGTCTTCCCTTCCCAGTGTATTGACCAATCAGCTCCCCAAGCCTCTTGTATCTTGCCCAGGTGTCTGTTGTTATCTCGTTACCATGTGTATTTAGTTACCCTGCTTTCTTTCAGTTCTTGTTGTGTCATTGTTGCTGTTGCTGTCATCCCATGTTGTCCATGCCATGCCTTGTTCCCCTTGTGTTTTCATCACTATAGTTTGTTTTGACCTTGTTTTCCATAGTACCTTGTTTACCTTTTTTCTGAATTAAATCCCCTTTTTACTTGCATCCCTGCCTTGCCCTGTTTTTGTTGCCCCTTGCATTTGGGTCCTGCCTCCGACACCTCCCCAAACGTGACACTAGATAAGGTTTTAACTTCTTCCTACTCCCTTTTGAACATGTAAACTGTGATTGATTGATGATTTTATTGGGGTTTTTCTTTTCTTTTTAATTTCTGTGTTTCTGCTGTTTGCTTGTTTATATGTTCAATAAATCAAATCAAAATCAAATCAGAATGACCTGCCCCTTCTGTGTATTTTAAAAATCAAATTTGGCCCTTTAAACACAAACGTTTGCACATCGCTGCTGTAGACAAGTTCATGATTTTAGGATGATTCATCACCTGTCCTCCCTCATGTCATCCAACTCAGCCTTGAGTCCCCTGTTCTCCACTTCCAACTCTACAATCTTCCTCCCCAGGATGTTGGCTTCCTCCTCAACCAGGCGTAAGCGGAGCTTCAGCTCAGATTCACGCGTGGTGGGCGGACCCCCAGCTTCACCTTTGGGCAATGGGCTGTCCACATCCCCATAGAAGGAGCGATACTTCTGCAGCTCCTGCTCCAGGCGGTCCTTCTCCTTGTCTATCTTTGCCATCTTTTTCCTCATTAAGACAGCCTCCTCTTTGATGAAGGCCAGTTGGCATTTCAGATCGTCATTTTCTTCCTATGATTCAAAGGGAGATCATTTACTTGTCGTGATTTATGAGAAAAGAAACATATTTTGGGTTTTGTTTTTCCGGCCCATATTGCAATGCTCTTTTGTATACAGTGGTCCCTCGCTACTTTGCGGTCCACTTATTGCAGATTTCCTCCATTCCATCCAAAATAGCTTTTCCTTATTTTTATTTTTTGTCAAACCATCGCAGAGGTGATAACTATACAACCAGAATCTAAATGCTAACGTAAATAACAGTATGTGGCCAAAACCGACTGTCTCACCTCAGTTGGGGTCTGCTGAGCCTTCCTCTCTTTCTGGAGATCCTTACTTCCTTTTCTTTTCAATGAAAGCTGAAAGGAAACAGCAGTTACATCATGAGAATCATCATCAGCTGCTGCTACTTCAGCTCCCAGGAGCAGTTGCTATCACTTGGATGTCATAGATACAGATTTCTCATAGAAGAAAAAAAAACAAACCATGGTGTATAAATAACGTACTGATCTACACAGGCATTGCGATTCTACAAATAGGATTATAAGAACACTTTCCTTTTGTACATGCTTAATACTCGTATTAATATTTCACAGCCTTTTGAACCCCTCATTTGTATTCACCTCAATAATAACAGGTGGTATTTGCCACCTCACCTCTTTAGCTTTGTCTAGCTCATTCTGAAGCGCTTGTTTAGTGACTTCCACTTCTATCAGTTGCTGCCTTAACTTCTCATTCTCTTCTTCAGTCCTTGTCCGCTTCTCCTCCACATTCTCCAGCTCATGGTGCAAACGTACAGACACGTCCTTTGCCACCTGGTTAGAGGAAGGGCAAACAATTATGTATGCTTGAGACTAATGCACAGCATGAAAAATAAATGACTGACAATGGAATCGGTGCATGTCAAAGTCACCTTCAGGTCTTGCTCAAGACTTCTGAGCATCTCTCCATCCACTTGTCCACTCTCTGTGAAGCGAATCCTTTTTCTCTCGGCTTTCTTCAGGCGATATTGGAGTATCCGGCAATTCTTGTTCGCTCTCTCCAACTCTCTGCGCATGTCATGCAGTTGGCAGGCGTCTTCCTCATAGAAGGTGTCCCGCATCTCATCCATCTCTGCTCTCATCTCCTCAATTTCAGTCTTGCAAACAATGGAACAAATAGCCAGGAATAAGAATATGATTGAGTAGCCTCGACTTCAAGAACATTCTCAGGGAATGAATGAATGAATGAATGAATGAATGAATGAATGAATGTATGAATGAATGAATGTATGAATGAATGAATGAATGAATGAATGAATGAATGAAAACCTTTATTGTCATTGTAAATAGATAAATACAACGAAATTAAAACGCCGCTCCTGTAAAGTGCTTCATCTTTAAAACCACCATTAAAACCATACACAAATTTAAGAAATAAATACTATTAGTTAAAAATACTACTTATGGCTGTTTTAAAGAGTTACTACACTCGGGGAAAAAACTGTCTCTGTACCTACTAGTCCTGGTTTTAAGGCACCTATAACGTCTCCCTGAGGGCAGTAACTGAAAAAGTGCATTAGCAATTATAGTGGTGACCTATCAGGGGCACTATGGCCTTCTTTTCTCTGAACTTCCTATTAAACACAATCAGAAACACAGACCTATACTACAACTTAAATTCTAATATTTGTTTCAAGAAATAGTATTACTTTATTCCTGACTATTGTCTTCATTTCACAGCGTTCCCCTGCGCCGCGCTGCTTTCAGCGTGTGCACGTGTGTGGATGTCCAATATTTTCTCCGATCAGATTTCACCTTCTCTGTGCTGCAATGTCAACCTAATCTGCCCAAGCCGTATTTAAAGAAGCAGCTGTGCCAGCCGATGTAACTTAATCTAGATCCAATCCAATCCAATCCAACTTCATTAATTGAGCTTTTAAGACAAGGCAGTTGACCAAAGTGCAAAACACACCAAAGAATAATAAGATATAGATATAAGATATATATATATATATATATATATATATATATATTTATATATATTTATACTGCATATATATACTGTATATATATATATATATATGTGTATATATATATATATATATATATATATATATATATATATATATATATATATATATATATATATATATATATATATATATATATATATATATATATATATATAAGCAAGACAAGTTTGACTAGCAAAACAGATCCATAGCAAAGGATGAGTTTGCAGATTTCAAACTGCGAGCAAAATTTTAACGTAGCCTCACTTCATTAAAATTGGAAGCATAAAATCGGACCAGAGGGGTGATTTTTCTAAAATTCATTTCTTTTTTTTTTCTTTTTTTTTTCTTTTTTTTTTCTAAAATTCATTTCAACATTATTCTATTGTCAGATCGGTTTTAACATAGGCCTTATATAACAAAAGGGGTGTGTATTATTTTTTTTTTTTACTGCCAACACCTGGTTTAAAATATATTCAATAATTAGCACATCTGTGGGGTATGAATTATTTATTTATTTATTTATTTATTTATTTATTTATTTATTTATTTAGTTTTTTAATGTGTTGTCATGTTATATAAATAGACGATATTAATTCTGAGCTGTTGCAGATGTATGTCACAATTTCCTGCTGTTACATTGCATTTTTGTTTACTCTTTGTTGGTTTTTACAGTTGTAACCTGATTGCACAGACATACAGTAGTATAAAGGGTGCATTAAGTCAGGTAAGTCTCCAAATAAGGCCCAGGTACCAAATGCATGGCCCAGCAATGCAGGTTACAATCCAGCAAATGGAAATATTACAGGTGGGACACTGACAGTGCATGCATGAATTGTAACATGGGTATAAAATTTACCTTAAGGTCATCATTTTCATCCTCAAGCCGTTCTACCTCCTCCAGTAGTGTCTGGTCACGCTGGGGGGCTACTTGTGGGGGCTCAGGCTCAGGTGACAGCTCCAAGGCAGGGGGAGATGCTGGTTTGGCCTGCATCTTTGTTCCTTTCTTCCCTAAACTCTTGTTCAGGTGAAACTGAATCAGCTCGGATTGTAAGCACCCTTCCTTCCAGAAACCGGGTCCGCAGCCGACTGTGCTTTTGGAGCTTTTCTTACTCGCTGCAGAGGCGTCCCCTCCTTTCTGGTTTTTACTCCTCAATTTGGGGGATTTGGATGCGCAGGGTTGGTCCGACACCACTCGATTCGGATCGGCTCTGGAGGGGGAGGAGGCATCGGGACCCAGTCGCGGGGAGTCGTCGGACGTCTGGGTACCGCCTCTGTCTGGCGCAGCCCGGCTCAACGTGGGACTTTCAGCACCGGCGACCTGAACAGCGGCCGCGCCTTTGGATGTGGGAGCGCCTCCGGCCTGCCGCTCCCTGCCGGATGAGAGGGGAGAATGACCTCGGCTGCTTCGCCCTCCCCCAGCGCCCACTGCTTGCTTTGAGGCGAGGTGCTTTGACGGGTTGCTCCCTTTTTGCGTCGTTTTGGGTCCGGCGTCTTTGAGGCCGGCGGGGGAGGAGGAGCGCGGCTGCTTCCGGCTGCTATTGTCCGCCAGCCTCGGCGAGTCGGCGGGCGACGATGGCTGCATCGTGTCAGAGGCTCAGCTCATCATGGACATCCACCATAACCCTTCCACTGTAGCTGTAACACAACACCGCCCTTCAGCGTCGCACAGAATACACAGGTAAACTCCGTTTTTTTTTATTCTTAAATACGGTACATGCAGACAAATGGGACATTTTATGACGCCCAAGGCCACTAAAGTCTCAGTTTGGTGAGGCGCATGTGGGATCAGCTGCAGCCAATTAGACCACCAGTGTGCATGCGTCGAGATGGGTGGGGGTTGAGGGTGTGCAGAGAGCACACACACACACACACCCCACACACACAAAAAAAAAAAAACAGGTCAAAGGCTATTAATGGGTTAACAAAGAGGACAAATAAATTAAAATGGCAATTTTAACGTCCTGAATAAAATGATGAGCCGGTCTCTGATATGTTGTGTACTCCAACCGTTTCCTGTTAGCCATCATCCCCTTTTTCCAACATACACGATGACTCACTGTTACTCAAGTGCTTGAGGATCAGCTATAAAAGTATCACTTTCACATCATCATTATCAATAATTCATTTACCTAGTTCAAACATTTTATTGTATGACCAGTTCAGCTATGAAAATTGATTATTTCTAGCCTAATTTTATTAAATTACACTCTCTTACTCCATACAAGCAAAATCAGCGTATATCATACAATGTCTTTAAGATGACCCACTGTGAAAAGCAACAGTAAAGTCAACGTTGGAGGCCTGACAGTCTAATCATGTCATCCACAGTCAAATTGACTATTTTTGTAATGGTCACGACCTTATTGTCACCCATCTGATCAAACAATAGGACAATAACCATCTAATGTTCTTTTCTTACCTTTTAGTCGGATCATGAAGCTCAGTGGTGATGAAGGCAGACGGGATACCGACTCAAGAGCCTCCCAACCACCAGACAGTCAATTTGCATATTCATGACATTACATCACCGCTGGGATGAGAGCTCTCATTGGTGGACTGGAACGGTACAGGAAACACGCTGTGCACTCTTTAACATACCAACCCAATAATTTCTGTTAAGTCTTCAGTTGATACTGTTGTTTTTTTTGTTATTCTTTGAGCATTCTACACTGTGCATTTGCGGTCAATTTTAAAGGATAGCCACTCCTTGAAAAAGAAACAAATTGTGTTACCTTTTCTTCATCTATGGACAATGCCAAGCTTACATCACAAGTTGAAATGGTGGTCTGAATGAAAGGAATTTCCGCTCATTGAAAAGCTTGGATGTTGTATCGTTGTACTTTAATTTGTGTGGATTATTTTGATTTCAAGATGTGATGAAATGTAGTTTGACCGCTAGAGCAATCTGCCTGGTTTGTACACAGTAAATTCCGTACAGTAAATTTTATTCTAAAAAAAAAAAAAGACTATATTCTGTCCCAGTCTAAAGAGAGTAAACATTAGGGAGTAAAATAATAATAATAATAATAACAATAATAACAATAGTAATAATAATAATAATAATAATAATAATAATAATAATAATAATAATAATCACTCAAGTGTTGAGGAATGATCGCAAATAAAAAAAATAAAAAAAGAACATTCAAGGGTTCAGGAACGATCACAGAACCTTTAAATTGGGAGACAGCCAATCTACCCACTGTGTCATGCCCCTCCTACGATGTGTCAGTATATCAGGTGTGGCATAGCAAGTGGTAGAGTGGCTATCTACCATGCTGAAGGTCGTGTGATCCTTCATCAATGCTTAACACTGTAAAGCGCTTTGTGACTTTCTGTCTGTTAAAAGTGCTATACAAATAAAGCTTACTTATTTGAGTGATTTATTTATTTATTTATTTATTTTAATATCTTACTCTCTACCAAGTGTGAAGTTTGCTCTGTTTAGACTGGGACCAAATATACAATTTTTTTGTTTGTTTGTTTGTTTGTTTGTTTGTTTTTTAAGAGTAAAATTTACTCTAAAATTTACTGTATGTACAAGTTACAGGTAAAAGCAATACAACAATATGCCAATTGTTTTCACCATGTAAAGAAAGTGTTGCATTGCGGAAATGTAAAAAATGCCCAAATGCTCAGAATTCTTCATAAACAGTTTGTCTACACATGGACTGATGAATATGGAGATACTTTTGTAACATTTTCCCAGCTTATACAAGCCAATAATTCGTAATCATAAGTCTTATGAAAGCTCCCCGAGAGAGGCATACACATCAGGCAATGCAGCTTGACAAGAGGCAATTCTTAACTGGTGTGTGTTTCCTAATGTCCAGAACAATTGTGTCTTTGATTGAACTCCTGATTGGCTCACACCTGATTCTGTATGTCTTGGAGAATCCTTGAGGTTCACTTACTTTTTCCACCCTGTCTTGTGAATGGTTGTTATTTTTAATTTAAAAAACAAACAAACAAAAAAAAGCAGACTTTTTATACTTGTGATAGAGATAAAGATCAGACCACATTTTATGACCAATTCACTTATAATTTTAAGTAATTCCATAAGGTTTACTGCGCATACGTTTTCCTCCTACACTTAAGCCCAATTCACACTGGCTGCGGAACGGACGCGGTGCATTTTCCATACAGTGTCCGTACGGACGCCGCAAGGATAGAACGCAATCAAGTCTACGTGTCAAGAAAGCCCCCTGATACGGGCTGTTCGGTCCCTGTATGACCGGTGTCAGAGTTTGGTCCGCATTGCCGAGAAGTAAGTCGGCAATAAGTCGGATTCGTTTCCAGTGAGGGTTGGACTTCGTCAAGGTTGCCCTTTGTTCATAACGTCAATGGACAATTTCTAGGCGCAGCTGAAGCGTTAAGGGAGACTGGTTTGATGGCCTCTGCATTGGATCTGTTTTTTTGCAGATGAAGTGGTATTGTTGGATTCTTCAAGCCGTAATCTCAAACTCTCGCTGGAGCGGTTCGCAGTTGAGTGTGAAGCGGCTGGGATGAAAATGAGGGATCGACAGGCAGATTGGCGCAACTCTATATTGGTCCATTGTTCTAAAGAAGGAGTTGAGATAAAAAAGCAAAGCTCTTGATTTACCAGTCAGTCGATGTTCCTACCTTCACCTATGGCCACAAGCTGTGGGTCGTGACCGAAAGAACAAGATCCCGGATACAAGCAGCCGAAATGAGTCTCCTCCGAAGGGTGTCCGGGCTCTCCCTTAGAGATAGGGTGAGAAGTTCAGTCAGCCGGGAGGCAGTCAGAGTTGAGCCGCTGCTCCTCCACATTGACAGGATCCAGTTGAAGTGGCCTGGGTAGCTATTTCGGATGCCTCCCTGGAGAGGTCCCAAGTTCCACCGACAGGAGGACCCCGGGGATGACCCAGGACACGCTGTACAGGCTATATCTCTCAACTTGACTGGGAACGCCTTGGGATCCCACCGGAAGACCTGGTTGAAGTGGCTAGGGAGAGGGAAGTCTGGGCTTCTCTGCTAAAGCTGCTGCCCCCGCGACCCGACCTCGGATGGATGGATGGATGGATGGATGGATGGATGGATGGATGGATGGATGGATGGATGGATGGATGGATGGAACTTTGACAGAAGAGTGTCAATTGTGTCCGATACAAAATGCTCCCAGATTGTGGCCAAACTGTTTGAAGACACTTATCACAACAACACTTCGACTGACCAAGAATATTATCTCCGACCCCAGCCATGCTCTAAACCAGTGGTGTCAAGCATACGGCCCGCGAGCCTGATCGGCCCACAAAGGGATTTAATCTGGCTCGTGCCTGGAACACCTCAGGGAGGGGTCCAGGAGGCAACCAGTTAACCGACACACAAGTCTTTCTCTACTTTTGGAACAAAATATAGGTCGGACACCGCTTATACTCTTAAAATACACTACACAAATAATGCTTTATTGGAATGAGAAAACTGAGCTACCTTGTATATAATGCATGCATGAGAGTATTTTCTTTCTTTCTTTCTTAGAACAGCAGACGAATCGAAACGATTGTGTTTGTTTTCTATTCTTCCAAGTAACCATGATGCCCTCTAGTGTTTATAATAAATTTCTTGTCAATGTACGCCATGGTGCCCATGTGCAGTAGTACCTTACCTTGCCTTCTTAAACGAGCTAGTTAGTATTACATTTATTATATGAGAAATACAATGGAATCAATGTTTTTCCCTTTACCGGCATTCATTTTAATTTCTGAGTTCAAATGTATGATATTGTACGGAAAAGAAAACACAAAAGCAAGGTGGCTGAATGTCCAAGCCACAAACAAGCTGCGTACAAAAGATTACAATGTAATACGTATATACAACACAATTACACACAAGCAATCTCAGTGAAATAATAAAAAAAGATAATCAGTATGTACACAAAACTGAAAAATATAAAGAAAATAAAACTAAAATGTACTGATTAATGAAAACCGTAAATGCCAATTTACACTGTATAAACTATACAGGCACAGCAATTACTGTATTCTTCATTAGTGGTTCATATACATAGTCATTGTAGAAGTTTATCAGTCCCGCTTTTTATATAAATTTATGATAGTACAATTGTCCTTTATTATTATTTTATGATTGTTTACATTCAAGCCAGCCGAAGACATGGACTGAAGACAAGCCTGTAAACGTAAAACCTTGAAAACAGTGAAATAACAGGAATCTTTTGCATACTTTTTTAACCAGCCTATAATACAACTTAGACAAGTGATAAAAAAAAAAAAAAGGCATTGGCAAAAATCAAACATAAATATATGTCCAGGTGAATAACATATTAGGTCCACTTCGTTACATTACACACACAAGGGACATACAAAACATACAATGTATACAGAAATAGAATATTTTACAGTTTTATATCACTTTGAGACCTGCACTGAACGACACCTCCATAAGTGATGAAACAATCACATCCGAGTTCAAAATATAATAATAATAATATCCGGTACATTATCCTTCTCTTTTATAATGTACCACTGGATGTTGACTTACTGTAGATTCCTCCATCTTTACTGCAGTATTTGGTAAATAACTGCAAAGTTGTCTTTTGGAAAGGATGTACGATATGATGAGTTATGAATGCCATGTTAGAGTAACGTTGCTCCAGCATTATCATTGCCAACTCACTTACGACTTTAGAACAATTGATCAGCTTTATATATGTGAAATAACTGTGTACAATCTAAACAGACATGATTATGAGTACTGTATTTGTTTGAAAATAAATAAAATCAAAATCAAAAGGGAATGTTGCTTATTTCCCATCAGATCATCTGCACCAGTTGGCATCCCTAGAAAGAGAAGTACAACTTCTGACACACAAGTATTTTGGCCTGCTATTTGTGATTGTGACAATTGTAGCCTCTGTATGACCTTTAGCATCTCTTGCTAGCAAAACAAAGCTCTGACAACACAAGCCAACCTCATGTCTTGAAATGAATACATCACACGTTTACCTCGTCCATCCTTCCTCAAATTAGGTCTTCTGCGGCCTAACACAATATAACTCAAAGCAGATCTATCTTACCTCAACCTCTTCTAATCTCTTTTGGCTCTTCCTTTCCTCTTTCTCCTGCTAGTGCTTTCCTGGGGTTTGTCATCTTTGGTCCCCGTCACCGCCGCACCATTGCTGGCCTTGCTGAGTCCGTTGAGGGCCCCGTTCGAGATGGCCTTGCTTGCTTTGGAGGAGGAGGAGGCATCGCGCCTGGGCTGCTGGCGGCGGTAGGTCTGGTAGTAGAAGTTGCCGAAGAGGATAATGAAGGTGATCGCGTAGCAGATGAGGGAGTAGTGCATCCAGTGAGGGAAGTCACAGTTGACGTAGAGGGACAAAGCCGTGTGGCCGATGGTGACGTGGAACTGGATCTGAGACACATGCAGAACTTCAGATTTGCATTACAGATTTACAGATTGAGGACATCAGTGATTAAAACGTCATTTACAAGGATCACAGGTCTTTGAGATGGAAAAAAAAAGCATGAGTATATATTTTATGTGAATGTGTTAGGTTTATAAAAACCCTTCAAACTATTTACCCCAACGTATTTAGTGGAACACTTCGGTTAAAGAGATGAATGCAGATGAATAGAGAATGTAGAATGTCTTGTTAGATTTTGGCAGTTTTAAACTCATTGTTATTTATTAGGGATGTCACGATAATGGTGATATCGTGATATTAATACTGCCACAATATCGTCGTCGTTATGTTCACAATATTTAAAAGGAACATGTGTTAAAAAAAAAAAGTCAGGTTGATTTCCATTTGTGCAGATCTAGCACCCTCTAGTGGCTATTTTATTAGTGCAATTTAATTTTCATTTGGGATGCTTTGGCCTTCTATGTTTAAAATCTGTGCTAATTGTCAGATGAAGGGGAACTTGCTTGTGAAGCGATCAATTTGTGCTTGCATTAGGAAGTAAGAGCCTCAATATTGTTATTAGATATTGTAGGTGCTTTATATGCATTGCTGTTATGTACAAAAGCACAATATTGTGCTTTTTTTTTTTAGTATGAGCTCTTTTTCTTTTCTTTTTTACAATATTGTGATCTTTTGAAAATATCACCAACGCCCCCAGAATATCGTGATAATTATCGTATCATGACCTTCATATCGTGATAATATCGTATCGTGACGTTTGGATATCATTACATCCCTATTATCTATACCCATAAACATTGTATTTATGATTAGATTTCTTACTTAAGCCATGTTTGCACTACTACTTAAGGCCATCTTGTCATTGTTTAGCCTTCATTCTTATTTCATCCTGCATATTTTACTGCTTGGTCTTTTGACCACTTGAGGGTGCCATAGAGCAAATGAATCCTTATGAAGTGTTCTACCACAGTTGACTGAAAGTATTGATGCTTCATGAGGCTTCATCGCACCATCACCGCTTAATAAAGTCCAAAATAACAAAACAAACACTAGGAATAAGGTGAGCATGATCAAACTAAACGAGACAATGACAACTGGGACACAAGTACAATCTAACAAAAATCAAACCAACAAAACACAACGACCATCGCAAATTTGTGTAGAAATTAAAATTATTTAAAAGCCTTTCAAGTATAGGCACATAAAAATATACATCCAAAAACATTAGTTTAGCAAAGTTTGAGTAATGACAAAAGTACATATACTGACTAGAGAATGTGCAATTCCTGAAGAAATTGCATGTGACGGCAGAGAGGCTGAATGAAAAAAATGTGGAATTATTTGGAATTATATTGGGTGACATGGAATGATATAGAATGACCTGCAATGAGCTGAGCATGTTGGACTTGGAATGGTTTGAACCCGTCGAGAAATGCAGGAGTAGGTGAAGTAGGAAAAACAGCGGCATAATGAAAATAAGGTAGCAGGAAACAAATAAGCAGGAAAACAAGGAAGGAAGGAAACAAGTAAGCAATCAAGAAATTTGGAGCACTTCCTGTTGATTTTGGGACACATCAGGGTCACTTCATGTTCAATTTAAGGCACATGCTGTTAATTTTGGACACTTCCGATTCGCTTCCTGTTGATTTAGGGTCACACCTGGGTCACTTCATTTGTCGAAGATGCCCCACCTCCCACTCAGACGGACGCGGGGGCGAGAATCTGGATTTACCATTTAATCATTTGTCCAAGATGGCCACCCCTCCAGAGGGCCCGAGTCAAGAATCCGGGCTGTACCTAATCATTTGGCCAAGTTGCATTTGGTGATTGGTCATTTTTGGCATGTTAAAAATCATCCCCAAGGTGAATTAATGAGCTCAATGTTTTGAATTTCAATTTGTAACAATGTAAAAGTGAAATGTTGAATCTGCCTTTGGGAATGAATTGGGGAATTTTGGGGTGAAAAACATGGACTTGTGGGTAGGGATGTAACGATATCCAAATATCACAATACGATATTATCACGATATGAAGGTCACGATACGCTAATTATCACAATATTGTGGGGGGGTTGGTGATATTTAAAAAAGGTCACAATATTGTTAAAAAAAAAAAAAAAGAGCTCACGCTAAAAACCTTTGTACATAACAGCAATGCATATAAACCACCTACAATCTCTAATAATATTGAGGCACTTACTTGTTGATGCACACACACATTGAGTTCCTCCACATATTGATCGCTTAACAAGCAAATTAGGTTCCCCTTCATCTGACAATTAGCATAGATTTTAAACATAGAAGGCCAAAACATCCCTAATGAAAATTAAATTGCACTAATAAACTAGCCACCAGAAATCAACTTTGTGTTCCCTTTAAAAATTGTGAACATGGCGACGACGATATTGTGGCAGTTTTAATATCACGATATCACGATAGTGCCCTTATCATGATATCCCTACTTGAGGGTAAATGGTGAATTTTCAGAATAAGAAAAATGGAAGCCCCATTGGTGTGAATTTTTGGAATATGTGAAGGTTGGTATGATGAGAACCAGATGAAAAATGTGGACGTAGTAGCAGAACAAAAAAGTGTGAGGAATAAAACAGAAGAAGAAGAAGAAGAAGAAGAAGAAGAAGAAGAAGAAGAAGAAGAAGAAGAAAATTAATGGTGTAAATGTAGAATAACATACTGTTTGTGTGAAGGCCTGTTTACACAATGGTCTAAGTCTCATAGCAATGAAGCATATTACCATCTGGATGATAGTCAGGTACTTTTTCCACCACAGGTACTTTTGGATCTTGGGACCACAAGAAGCCAGGCCATAGTAGAGGTACATCAACACATGGATTGCTGCGTTCATGTGTGCACCAAAAAATGCTGAAAATATAACAAAGGTTCAAACAATTGTTAAGTTAGCCTGGCCCGTATATATTCTTATAATTTTGTCAGCACAAACCTTCGACATGTACTGTGCTACAAGACATGTCTTATTTTCATGTTTTCATTGAGAAAGACTGAACTATAATGGTGAGGGACACAGTAAAAAGCCTGCCACGTGTTGTTGTAATATGAGCCACTCACACTGTCCTCCCGCCACCCATTTGATGCCGATCCACCAGAGCGTGAACATGGTGCAGTGGTGGTAGACGTGCAGAAAGGTGACCTGGCTGAACTTTTTCCTCAGGATGAAAAACACCGTGTCCAGGTACTCGATGCCTTTGGAAATGAAATACCACCACAATGCCCCTGCCACCTAAGTGGGGTACAGTGAAAGACCCAGAAATGCATGAGCTTTGGGTGGAAAAATTCGAGAACTCTTACCTCAACCCCATAAAAGACTTTTGACATGAACTCGAACTGAGATGGTATGCCATCTGGCTCACTAATTTTGTTCCACAACCAGATCACCTGAGAATTGACTTCTTTAGTTTGTTAGGTTATTTTTTGTGTGTGTAGAGTACTTGTTTTAGAAGGTCCCTTCCAAAAACACACTTGAAATTTTCAATCCACCTTATTTCTGAGGGCTCTCCTGGGGAAACTTGCACACTGGATGAGGAAAAGGGAATGTTTTTGTGATAACGCTAGTTTCCACCGCCTATTGAGGTTAAGGACCAAAGAGGAATTCATCTGAGAATCTTCATTTGAAACGTCACATCAACCACCTAATTAAACTCGAGTCGTTTCATTTTGTAGACAAAGAGCACAGCACCTACTTGCTTTCCGACAGTTACCATAGGAGAAGATTCCTCAGGTGCCAACATTGACATCAGGTATGATTTTTATGTGTATGGGAGACACAACAGATTAGATTAGATTTTTATATTTATTAGATTTATACCTTCGAAATTATTATAATGGTCGCAGCTAGGGCTGGGTTAAAAAAAAAAAAAATCAAATAATCGACATCGAATCAATTTTCCTTTTCGAGTGTGATATTGATTCATAAAACCATGAGTCGATTATTTTAATTCCTCTTTTTCCCCATAGATTCACAACAAAGTAGAATTTTAAAGGGCAAATTTTGTTGTAACTTACTGTTTTCTTGAAATGTACTGTTTACGTGAATTTCAAAGTATTTTCTTATATTTATGAAAGACCTGACTTATTGGACTTCAATTATTGAATTAGAATCATAAAAACATTTTTATCTCATCCATGCTGATGTCAATGTTTGTGTAAAACCTGGTTCACACAGAAAAACAATTGGGCTGTTTTTGCCCCTCTTAGCCAATGGGATGCCAGGAAGATGCCAGTAATAGCCAATGGCAGAACAGCTGTAAGTATGTTGCATTCAGTAAGCTTTGGGAGCTGCGAGTAGCGGCCCATACTGTATTTTTACCTTTTGTATCCTGAAACCTCTTTCGTAACAAGAGGCAATATTTTCCTGTTGAGAAGTTTCGTAACTTGAAACTTTCGTATGAAGGGACATTCGTAAGTAGAGGTACCACTGTAGATCACGTATAATCACGTGAGAGTTCTCTCACTGAGGACTGGAATCTTGACCAGTGTTGAGATGATAATCTTTATGTTTGTGAGGGAGCTGTGATGAGATTATCTGCGCACCTTCCACACAATACAACCAAAGCTGTTAAATGCACGATTTTTTATCTTTATGTATGGCATCTGCCAAAGATAAAAAATCTTTTAAGATTTGAAAAATCCTTATATGTGTACCAGCCTTAACACTTTAGTGCCTTGTTATTTAAGAAGAATTGATGCTCCATACTTAATCAACATCGGATTGAACTAAGTGTATCGAATCGGGGGAAAAAAATCTAAATCGACTCGAACTGATCTCGTGTGAATCGAAATTGAATCGATTGAGGAAATTTGAATTGATACACAGCCCTAGTCGCAGCAATGTTTTGTAGGGATGGCCTGACCCAATCACGTGGTTGCTGACTCGATCAGAATCGGAGGTTGTCTCCCGATCAGGACTCGAATAAATATATGAGGTTATTTTATTTATTTTTTTTAGAACTTTTTATTAGATCTGGAGTTGCGTGGTGGCACAGAGTGAGACTTTATTTTTCCACACAGCTTAGCATGTGGCATGGCACCACTTTGCTATCGTGAAACTATTCATGCCATTGAGCGGCGGGGCTAAACAAGGAAATAGCGCCGAGGTATTTGGAAGTAGATGATAATAAGTTATTAACTTTATTATTCTGTAGATATTGGTACACCTCTGAGCTTTTTACATTAATAGCCTCGCCATCCAAAGCAACAGATCTGAGAAAATAGGTACGAAAACACCCATATGTTACATTTGGCCACTTCTTTATGTCATCTTCCCATTCCTCTACGTTTGTTGTGATATCATCTTTCTTTAAACTGCGAAAACTGGTGTTTCCACATGGTTTACATCGTTCAAACGAGCTGGCGCACACCGTTTGTATGTATGTATGCAAATCCAAAACGGGAAGTTGTTTGTTTGTTTTTGCAGTTGGCTCATGGGTTGTAGGAATAAGGTAGATAAAAGAACGAGTTAAAAGATATTGTTTTACAGTACTGTGTTTTTATGATATTCACTCACTCACCCTGACTTCATTTGGGTCATCCGAGTAGTCCACCCGTTGACAAATGTAGCTGTAGCTCGCTGCCCGGGCTGCCATAAACAGCTACAGGATCAAAATGATTATTATTATCATCAGTCTGTCCCATTGGGCAATTAAACAGAAAATGACAGACACTCAAGAAATCGGAGGGAAAGTATCCAAAAATACCTTTAAATGAGGTTAATCAAATCTACAGGCTAAAGCTGTCTGTCGAGGTAGAAGTGGCTGACTAAAACACCTAAAACCTTTACCTCTTTGAAGATGAAGAAGTTGAGGAAGACCATACTGAAGTTGTAGACAACGAGTGTTTTGCGAAGCTGGAAGGGTTCCCTGTTCTTCATGTATTTGGGCCCGAGCCAGAGGAACAGCAGGTAGGATGCACTGATGGCTAACGTGGGCAAGGGGTTGTCCATCAGGGGCCATTTCTCCACTCGCTTGTCTGTAGGAAACATTTTGAACATTGAACTGGACACTGTACACACTGCACTGTTGCTTTTTCTTTGTGTGCGTGTGTGTTTTACAACACTCATTCAAAATGACTGACTGTATCGTCAATAATGTCAAGTGAGAAAACAGTACTGTATATTACACAAGACCTCAGCTTCATGCCTCATGTCTCCCTCAGCCAACACAGCTGAGGATAGTTCTCAAGCTTTATGCAGAGCTTGCTGATTAGATGATCATTTGAAACACCTGTGTTGGCTGAGGGAGAAATGGAAAACATTGGGGTACTCGAGGACTGCGGTTGAGAACCACTGGAAGAGATCACAACTCAAAGTTGCTGGTATAGATAGACAATGGACAACGATACATTATTTCTTATAAACAAATGATTGTCTGACCAATAAATTGGAATTTAATAATTTCCCGCAGCACACCTTTAGAACTCTCACGGCTCACTAACATGTCCTGTAACAATGGTTGGGAATTACTGGCTTATTATTTGTTTGTTTTAATGTATTTTATATTTATTGCCAACTTGCTTTTCATTTTGAAGCACATTGAGTTTATGCTTGCCATATAAAACGTGCTATACAGATAAAATTGTCATTGACCCCCTCCCTGAGCTGTCACCTTATCACAGCCAGGGGTGTCCAAACTTTTTCATTTGAGGGCCACATACAGAAAATCAGAAGGACGCAAGGGCCACATAATGTTATGAAGAGAAATTGTGTTTAGTCCTAATAATTGTACAAATTATTTATTTGTGCTTTTCCATATTTAGAAAAAATACTACAGTATATAAACCAACTTTTTTGCAATATGGCAGGAGGGTTATTATAGTTTTGGAATTTTTCATTTTAGTTTTTATTTTGTCTTGAGTTTTGTTTTTTTAAATTTTGTTAGTTTTAATTAGTTTTCAGGGTTGTTCTGTTATTTTTTTAATTAGTTTTAGTTATTTAATAAATGCTTAGTTTTAGATTAGTTAGTTTCAGAATTAGTTGTATTTTTATTTTTTATTTTTTTTAATGTGTAGTATTGTGCGCAATATTTAAAAAACACCATGGGCGCGATGTCTTTTTTTTTTTTTTTTTTTTTTTCTAAGAGCTCAGAATTGTTCATTCGGTAGTCTTACCGATTCAACGTCTTGTCATCATTGCTCTTTTTTTTTTTTTTTTTTTTTTTTGTGTGTATGTGTGCGTGCGTTTGCGTGCGTGCGTGCGTGCGTTTGCGTGTGTGCGTTTGCGTGCGTTTGCGTGCGTGCGCGTGCGTGCGTGTGCGTGCGTGCAAATACGTATAAATTTATACTCATTCATTCACCTAAAACCTTATAAATATCCCATTACCCTTCGCCTTAACCAGGTACTTCAGAATCTTGCCAGAGTCGTGAGATTTAAATGGTCAGGAGACCAGAGAAAAGGTCAGAAAAAAAAAAAGAAATAAAGAGAAAAGAAAGGTAAATCAAAGTGAAATCCAGCACCGACCAAACACTTCCTGCCTTCCCCATGATTACAAAATCAAAGTCTTACGCCAACCCCGGAAGCCTCTAAATTCCAGCAAATTTAGCGAGATCTCAAGAGCCCAAAGGAAAAACTAAAGAGAGGAAGGAGGGAAGGATCGATAAGGCAGAGTGAGATCCATAGAAGCCAGTACATCCAATCCATCAAAGTGAAGTCCAGCACCAACAAGACCCCTCCTGCGTGGTTACAAAACCAGAGTCTTATGCCAACCCCAGAAACCTCATACTTCTAATAAATTAAGATCTCAAGTGACCAGAGGAAAAACTAAAGAGAGGAAGGAGGGAAGGATAGATAAAGCAAAGTGAGAACCACAGACAACAGCACCAACTGATTCAAGGGGCTGTGGGAGGGAGAGGGTACTTCTGTTGAGTTTCAGTAGATGCTGGTGCGACGGATCTGGCATGCATAAGGACCACCACCAAAGAAAGAAGCCGTCAACCGCGGTCCAGCAAAGCGAGCACCCCCCCCCGGAATCCCCAGGCCGCGGCAGCACCAAGGCCACCCCCAAGCCACCCGAGCGGACACCGGTCGGCGAGCCGACCCAGACACCCGGAACACCCCCGCCCCAGCCCCGGCCCACACCCCCGAGCCCAAGGCCGCAGAACGAGGCCCAGCGGGCCCCCACAGCGCCCCACCGGTCCCCAGCCCCCATCCCCCCCACGACCCCCCCGCACCCCACCCAAACCCGCCATCCACCACGACCCAGGCCCCACCACCCCCGACCCCCAAACCCCCGAACACACCCCGACCCCCAGCACCCAACCCCCCACCCACCCATACCTCCACCCCCCCCCCAAACAAGCCGCCCCCCCCCCCGACGGCCGCCACCCCCCCCCGCGAACCCGGCCCCCCGCGAGAACCCCCCACCCCCCCCCGGAAACCGGCACCGGGCAGCAGCGCAGAGAGGGAAGGTGTGCCCACCCCACCTCCAGCCGCGCGAGATTTGCACAGCGGCGGGAGGGGGGAAGCAGAGGAGGAAGCACCAGGGGAGAAGGCGGAACACCAGAACACCGAGCCCGGTGGGGAGAGGCCCCGGTCGTCACGCCAGAGTACTAGTGACACCTAACCCTGTTACTGAGTCCGCCAGCTCGCCGGCTGGCGAGCTCTACACTTACACCGTGAATGTGGCCCCACCCAGTGTATATACAAGTGTGTGCGTGTGGTGCATTAAAATTGGGAGCAGGTGAGTCGGAGCAGAGGGAAAAAATTTTCCCCTACTCTGACACACCCGTATCCCCCCCAAAAAAATGAATATGTATATGTGTGGTGCATTAAAAAAGGGAATGGAGGGACAAAATGGAGGGGCAGGGACACAAATGGGGGGGACCACAGCGCTGCCAGGCACTGCAGTCCATCCCCTCTGATGGCTCCCCGCCCCAACTCACCCCTCCCCTTGGACGTGAGGTGCATTAAAATTGGAGGGGAGTTGAAGGGTGAAGACGGTGTTTCCACCCTTCCCCACCCCACCAAGAAATGTGTTGTGTGCCCTATGTGTATATTTACAAAGTGTATAGTGCAAGCTAGTGAAGTGAGTAAGAGGAGCGACCAGCGGGGCCTCACCCAACCCGGCGGGTGTAGGTGGCACGCCCGCCCCCCAGCACCCCCACCCCCACCCGCCCCCCACCTCATCCACCCGGCACCACAATGGGCGGACAGCCAGCGCAGCAGGGCTACCGGACAGCCCACCGGCCACCGGAGCCCGCCCGGGGCGGCAGGAGTTATACCGGAGTGGGGCAGGCCCCAAACCCTCGCCCGGCCCCCGGAGCCCGACGCCCGGGCCGGGGAGGGAGCCCCAGGCCCAGGGAGAGGGAGGGGGAGGGGCCGCAGGGCAGACAGGGAAGGGGGGGGGGGGGGGGGGGAAGCGGGGAGAAGACGACAAGAAGGCGAAAGGGCGGCTGCAGGGCAGGAGGCGGGGGGGGGAGGAGGAGGGAGGGCGACAAGGGAAAAGGGACCGGGAGGCAGAGGAGGATGGGCGGGAGGAGGCGAGGAGGGAGAGGCGACGGGGGGGAGGAAGGGGGAGGGGAGAGGGAACCACGGGGCACACCGGAGGCCCACCCACCCCGAACCGCGCCGCCGGGCACGGAGCAGCGGACCGCGCCGGGACGGCACCGCCCCGGGCACCAGGGGAAGCACCCCAACACCGCACCCCACAGGGGGCCCAGGGAGCGGCCAAGACGCAACCGCCACCGAGCAGACAACGGGGGGGCAGAACCACCCCCGCCCGACCACAGGGGACGGCGTCAAGAAAATTGACTAATTAGCATGCAGTAACACCAAGTGTTGATGCTTAGTGCCCACTAGAAATAGATCTTAAGGAGTTATTGAGTATAGTGTCGTATAGTGTGGTATGCTCGAGCCCACTAGCAGCAACTAGGTTCCTGACTATATAAAAATAAAAACAATCAGATACAAAATACCAAATACAGAAGCAGCGAAAACAGAAGTTGTAACGATGTGGTGGCTCTCGTTAACAGGCAGAATCTTGGCAGGATTAAGTTGCCAAATTGAGATTAAAATATTCTATGTACATAGACCATATTTGTTTAAATCTTGATACTTGATTTTTATTTAAGGCGGAGATTTTTTCCATTGAGATATAATTTATTAGTAAGTTTAACCAGTGGTCGATATTTAGAGATTGTTTATTTTTCCAATTGACAAGGATTATTTTTTTAGCAATAGTAAGGGCTATAAATATAGATTGAGATTGTTTACATGGTAGCTCAGTTATTGTTAAGTCACCTAGTAAACACAATCTTGGAGATAAAGGAAGCCTACAGTTTAATATATCAGCGAGCTTTTCCAAGATTTTAGTCCAGAAATGCAGCACTGGAGTACATGACCATAAAGCATGAAGATAAGTATCGGCAGTGTTTTGTGAGCACTGGAGACAAATGTCGGAGTCAGAGAGTCCCATTTTTTTCATCATATATTGTGTAATATATGTTCTATGAAGTATCTTATATTGGATAAGTTGCAAATTTGTCTGTTTGGTCATTTTAAATACATTTTCACAGATTTGGGTCCAAAAGTCTGGTTCCGGAACTATAGACAAGTCTTTTTCCCATTTTAAAGTCGGTAAATACGTTTTATTTGTGTATAAAAATAACTTATATATTTTTGATATTTTCTTTATTGTTGTTGGAGAAAGCTTTATAATATCTTTAGCTAAGACAGGCAGTTGGAGCGTATCCTGAAGTGTTGGGATTTGTTTCTTAACCATATTTTTAACTTGCAGATAATGTAAGAAATTTCCCTTTTTTATTTCATATTTCTGGACCAAGTTTGTATACGATATAAACTTATTATCTGAGAAAAGATGATGAAGGTGTGTAATTCCTTTCTGCTCCCATAGGCTTAAATGGAACGACTGATTATTAAGTTGAAAGTCGGGGTTATGCCAAATGGGAGAGAGCCCACAGGGCGCCAATTGGGAATTTGTAATTTCTAATGCCTTCCACCAGGCAGTCAGGGTGGCGGCTATCATTGGGTTTTTAAAACAATTATGTCGTCTTATTGATTTTGTAATAAAGAGTAAATCTGACAGTCTAAGATTATTACAATCCTTCTGCTCCAATTCCAACCAACAGTTAGTATCTCTGTTGGGTTGTGTCCATAGCACAAGATATTGTAGTTGATTAGCTAAATAATAGTACATAAAGTTTGGTGCCTCTAAACCTCCTTTAGATTTACTTTCCTGAAGAGTAGATAGACTAATTTTGGCTTTTTTTTTATTCCAATAGAATTTTATGATAGCAGAGTCCAGCGATTGGAACCAGTTAGACGTAGGTTTAAATGGAATCATTGAAAATAAATAATTAATCTTTGGTAAAACTTTCATTTTTATAGTAGCTATCCGTCCTATTAAAGAGATCGGAAGATTATTCCAGCGCTCCAGGTCACTACGGATACTATCCAATAATGGTGTAAAATTTAAAGAAGTTAATTCAGTTAACTTAGGTGAAATTTTAACACCTAAGTATTTTAAATTACCTGTAGGAAAGGAGTAGTGTGGATCCTGACTTGTAGGATTCCATGAATTTTCTGTAATAGGTAATAATGTTGATTTTGTCCAGTTAATAGAGTAATCTGATAAGTGAGAGAATTTAGTTATTAATTTAAATGCTTCCCCTAGCGAGATAGCAGGTTCTTCTAAATAGAGTAATATATCATCGGCATATAGATTAATTTTATGTTCTATTGTCCCGGAGTGGATTCCTTGGATCCGTCTATCCTGACGTATAGCTAATGCAAGCGGCTCAATAAATATAGCAAATAATAAAGGAGAAATTGGGCACCCTTGTCTTGTTCCCCTTTGTAAAGTAAAACTCTGTGATGTAATCCCATTAGTAGTAACTGTAGCTTTAGGAGAATCATATAATATTGAGACCCATTGAATGAATGACTCCCCGAAGCCGAATTTATTTAAGACAGCAAAGAGGAAGGACCAGTTAACTTTATCGAATGCTTTTTCTGCATCCAGCGAAATAACAACTGCCTTTTTATCATACCGCTGTGACATACTAATCAAGTTAAAGAGTCTCCTAATATTATTAGTAGAATGACGACCTTTAATAAAACCTGTTTGATCACTATGAATAATTGTCGAGATTACCGTCTCTAATCGAGATGCCAAGGCCTTAGCGATAATTTTAATATCGGTATTAATTAGTGATATCGGTCGGTAACTTGACGGGAGGGTAGGGTCTTTTTCTGGCTTTAATAAAAGTTTAATTGCTGCTATATTCATATCTTGACGTATATCACCTTTACTTTTAATTTCAGTTACTACTCTTAGAAATAATGGAGCAAACATTAACCAGAAATGTTTAAAAAATATAGCCGGAAAGCCGTCTGGACCAGGTGCTCTGCCATTAGGCATACTGTCTAAAGCACGATACAACTCATCTATAGTAAGCGGGGTATCGAGAATATCTTTATGTTCAATAGATAACTGAGGTATATTTAAGCTGTTTAGGAATTCCTCAATATATTCAGGGTTAGGTCTATTAATTTCTGTGTATAGATTTCGATAATAGTTATAAAAAATATGGTTAATTTCTTCTGGTGATTGTGTGCATTCACCATTTATATCTTTAATAGCCGTTATAAGAGATTTTTCCCGATTCCGTTGAAGTTGATTTGCCAGGAATTTACCTGATTTATTATTATGTTCAAAATTATTATATCTCAACTGTTGTATTATAAACTCTGTCTTTTTAGATAACATGTTATCTAACTGTATTTTTATATTCTGTAGTTCTATCCATATTTGATTATTTGGGTTTAATACATATTCATCCGTTAGTTGTTTAATTTTATCTTCCAGGTATTTTTCTAATTTTTGATCCTGTTTCTTTTTATAAGTTGAATATGATATAATTTTCCCTCTAATTACCGCTTTCCCTGCTTCCCAGAGAAGAGATGGAGATATATTTGGAGAGTCATTTATTTCCAAAAAATCTGCCCACTCCCTTCTAATAATTTTATCAAACTCTACGTCTTTCAGTAATGAGATGTTAAAACGCCATATCGGGGGAGGTTTAAAGGTAGAGTCAATTTGTAGAGTGAGGGAGACTGGTGCATGATCACTTATAATTATAGAATGTATTTTTATAGCAGTTTTATCAACAATAGAATTATTTGTAAGGAAAAAATAAATTCTTGAGAATGATCGGTGCACAGCAGAGAAGAAAGTAAATTCCTTCTTAGTTGGGTTTTGAAGTCTCCAGCCATCGCTGAGGCCAAAATCCTCCATATATTCATCTATTACTTTAGCGGATCGTAATCGCCTTGTATATATCGTATTATTAGAACGATCTATTAACGGGTTCAAGACCGTGTTAAAATCACCTCCAATAATAATAGTAGAATTTGTTGCTAAATCGAGTAACCGAGAGAAAAATTCATGGAAAAAATCAGGGTCATCATTATTTGGGGCATATAAATTACCAATTGTATATACTTTATTAAATATAGTTACCTGGATAATAATATATCGGCCCTCTAAATCTGTTACTATATTATTTAGAGTAAAGAATAAATTCTTATGTATAAGTATAGAGACACCTCTTTGTCTACTATTAGAGGAGGCAGAGTAAACTTGACTAAAATTTTTATCTATAAATAATTTTTCTTCTGATTTTTGTAAGTGGGTTTCTTGTAGGAGACAAATATCTGCCTTAAATTTTGAGAGATGGTCTAAAATTTTTATTCTTTTTGCCTGGGAGCGAGCTGGGCGCGATGTCTTTATTCCGATTTATATCAAAATAAATCTACTAAAAATCACATTTAAAATCATCCCCAAAGACTCATGCATTAAATTAATTACCAAAGACTAAAACGAGGGACATATTTGCTATAATTATAGTTAGCTTTATTTTAGTTAGTTTTGTAAACATAAAATGTAGTTTCAGTTAGTTTTCTTTTTTTAAAAAGCATCTTCGTTTTTATTTTATTTTGTTAACGAAATTGTTTTTGGAATTTTAGTTTTTCTGTTAGTTTTAGTTAACTAAAATAACCTTTAATAGCACCTGTGTTTGGGTGGGCAAGTCGGTCCCCAATTGCCCACGTCATCACATGTAGGGCCGACTGCATTCTCCGCAGCAAAGGAGAGAGCTTGTAGTTTACCGGTATAAGCACACTTTGCGCACGCCAATCTAATCCCTCATAACCCAGTGAGTTAATTTCTGCTTCTGAAATGTCAAGCATGTGTGCACTTTACGTCTCAAAAATAAACTGTGTCGAGTCGACCAGGGAAGCTTCAGCAACAGCGTCCTTTTCCTTGGCAGTCTGTTCCTCAACTGGCGGGAACTAAGGGTGGGCGCTGATGACATCACCCGTCAGTGGTGTTGTTCCGATACCTTTTTTTGGCCTCCGATACCTATTCCGATATCCAGTTTTCTACCGATACACGGTACCTAGGTTGTTGTTGTTTTTTTTTATTCAACATGAAAAAGATGCCCTGCCATCGGTTCAGAGCATTCAAGGACCAATACGATATTTTGGCATGCAGTGAACATGCCATTCATCAGTGAATGTTGTGCACAAGCAAGACACAAGATGCTGCATCCAAAGTCCTATATTAGCGTCAGAAATAATGGTATCGTCATGTTACTTATTAGAACTTGCCAATGCCGATACCACTGCTTTAATGCAGGATTGGGGCCTCTCCCTATACCAGTATCGGTATCGAAACACTACCCCGCCCATGAAACACCAAATCAAAGGACCCATATCTCTAACATCTGTTACAAAGAGCTGAATGAAGTGGCTGTGGCCGCTGCAACGCAACCCCCGATAAGCAGAAGAAAATTGAGGGTTGGATGGACATTGACACAAAAAACTGTTACGAAATAAATAATCTGCATGATTGTTGCTTTCCACTGAAAATCATGTAGGCTATTTGTACTGTATGGTGTCATTATTATAGAAAAAACATCAAAAAAATTCTTAGTTTACTTGGTATGACTAAAACCCATCATGATTACCTGCGATGGTTAAGGTCCATTTGTAGAATTCTATGGTGTCATTAATTAGATGTGTGACAATCTCCATGTCTGATGACCTGGAATGAAGAAAACAGAACTGAGTAAACTTTTAAACAATAGGCATTAATCCAATAAGCCAGTGTTTCTCAACCCCGGTCCTGTTTTCCATTTCCCCTGATTCCAACACAGGTGAGGATCGTTATCAGGCTTCTCCTGAACTTGCTGAGCTGTCATTGGAATTACCTGCATTGAGAATAGGGAGACATGGAAAACAGGCTGGATAGTGTGCCCCAAGGACCAGGGTTGAGAAACACTGCACAATAAGCAGACCGTCATAATATGGGTACAGTATGGTCTGGAAATAATGCTAATCCTCTGTGTCTGCTTGTTAATGTTTTAGATTAGTGAGCAGGCCAAACCACAGGCAGGCCACGGGCCAACCATGACGGATGCTCTCTATAGCCTAGTCTATAGGCTTGAATGCGCACAAAGGCAGGGAGCATGTGCCGGGACAGCGCATGTGTCAGCACTTTTTTTTTTTTTTTTTTGCCAGAATACGACCATGGGCAATAGACGCGAGGAGGAGGAGGAAGAGGAGGAGAAGGATAGCTACCACTGAAGAACACTTTGGCTTGATATAATGGTCCTTAAAAAAGAAGAAAAAAAAAGACATCCACCCCCAACCACCATCACCAACACCCCATTCGCCCAGGCCTGCTGCAGCATCCGCCATCGGTCTCTTATTGGTTCCACTGTTCCCAATACAACACCACAAATCACCATTAATTACAATTCACATTGTATGACTAATAGTTTAATTTGCCGCAGAGATATCTGCACATTTGCATTCTGCGGCATGCACTCGGGCCTTCACCTCGGAATGATGAACGGTTCTCTTCATCAGAAGCTATTTTCGGCTTCAAATACAAAATGAGTGTCGATCGTTCCAACAGTTTTGTACAATACGAATAACGCAAAATATAATTCTACCTCGCGCTCTCCACCAGTTAGAAAGCCCGTTACCTCTTTTTGTAGTTATTTATCCGTCTTATGATGACATTCAATGCAAGGTCATGCGTGGCCCCTCTTCCCAATCGGCAGGTGTACGTTTTTTTTCCCCCTCTCTCTTTTTTGAAGCCTCAATTGCTCAGGATCCGCGGCGAGTTATATGGCGATGGCATGAATGTGGTGTCCTGTCGCCTCCCTCAGCCGATGCTTTGCCTCAATTCTCCTGAGCCTTCGCAGCAGTTCCGTCAGGTTACCTCCTCACACCCAAACACACACTATTTAACGGTGCTGCGTTCATAGCCATATTTCAAAATAAAGTAATCTTCTGAAAGGCGAAGGCACTGAGATATATACTGTAATTCTTGGTTTTATTTTCGCAAAGCTCACGTGATTTCCGGTTTCCGTGTATCTGTTTATTATGCGTAGCTACATTCACATCATGCTGGGCGCGTGAGGATGGTGGAAGGATGCTTGATTAGCCTGCGCACAAAGGAAGGCGGATGCAGTAGTCTCCAAGTACCCCAGTGATATCAAGCACACCAAAGTAAAACAGGAAACACAGCAGTTATGCCATCAGAATCATTTGGATGTATGTTGATTTTGGAATTAATAAAGGCATTTAAAAAAAAAATCTCCGTTTCTTTCATGTCGGACTGTACAGACGCACGCTACATCCAATACAAGACCATCTGTTTCATGTATTTGAATTTGATACAACTCTGTATGTGATATCTCTTCACTTTTATGATGCGTTTTTAAAATCAGTGTTACAACAACAATTCCGATAATCAATTTAATATATTCGTCCACTCCATTCTTTAGTCAGAGTATTTGTCAGGATTGGAATCCTGCAATATTTGTTGCATTAATTTAGACACCCTCCTGTCTAAATATTACCATTATTATTAGTCATTTATTTAAAACGTGGTTGATTTACTGTAAATAAAATAAATATTAAAAATGAAAATAGTAGGCTACATGTTCATTTAAACATAGGCCTATTTAACAAAATAATTGTTTTTTTTAATTTATGATTTATAATTTATATAATATCAAACTGGTACTTATTTTATATATACTGTAGTGTGCATGCACGTATCCCATCACAACTGTGAGGCAGACGTGTAAACCACTGGGCCACTGACTGTCAGTGTTCCCCAAAAGTCTTGCATTTAAAGATGTCATTTTAATATCAGGTTTGTTGCTCCGAAATTCACTACGTCATGCTACACTACCATCAGATTCTCATTTATAGGCCCAAGAGCATCGTTTTATTTTGAAAATCCAAAAGTGACTTGGGCATCTAGGTAAGGCTGGCTTGACGTTTGATGGCGATAACTGCCGGCTTTGCACCTCGTTTTCCTCCTCCTGATTGTAACACCTCCTGCCTCCTTCTCCGGCCTCTCGGGGTACAGGATGATCCGTTTGCAAGTGTTTCTTCTTCACTGTTAATGCTCGGAGGTAAACGAGTATCTGGAAGTGTTGAACTGATGGTGGTGGTGGTGGTCCCAAGGCCCATACCGATCATACCCATATCGAGATATGGTCTGCTGAAACCCGTCAGGCCATCGAGGGTATTCTGAAGAGACAAGGTCACTACTCTCGTTAGGAACATGAAGATTTGGAGCACAGAGCATGCTTTCAGGTATTGTAACCCCCCACCCCCACCCTTTTCAAAATTCCACATGAAAGAGAGAAAGCTCACTGATGCTACAATGCCTGCTGCACAACGCTTGTATATCTGCTGTGTGCATAAATTGTCATTGGATGTGAGTGTGAATTTGAATGTTTGTTTTTGTTTATCTGCTGTATACTGTGTGTGCCCTTTGAACAAACTATAACCACAATAGGAAACAACTTATTGTAAAATATCTCTCTGGTACAGTCAGTTCATACTCTTTTGGTGCACCTAAAGTGGCCCATGGGCTGTTTAAAGTATGTTTGAGGAAAGATGGTTAGTTTATGTTGTACTTGTTTGTGTGAAGTTACCCATGGGAGACAGTGATCAAGGCCGCCATGAGGAAGTACCCCAACCCTATGAATCCACATGTGGTGGGCGTGGACGTGCTGGACCGCCGCCTGGACGCAGAAGGACGTCTGCACAGTCACCGACTCCTCAGCACAGAGTGGGGCCTACCGGCGATCGTACGAGCGGTCAGTCACGCGAGCCTATCACCATGCTCTCTTCACAGTATACAGTAGCCGCTCGGAGACTTGTGCTGATTGTTATTTCTTGTTGTCGTTTTTGTAGATACTGGGAACCAGCCACCTGCAGACATACGTGAAAGAGCACTCCATAGTCGACCCTGAGGAGAAAAAGATGGAGCTGTGCTCGACAAATGTAAGATTGTTAGTGTGGTGAAGATTTCAACCCTTTAGTGGGCAAGGAACCATTTCCCCATTACGGTGTTATTCAAGCTTTATTGACTCAAGGTATATATTTTACATTTGAAAAATTTCATGGCATACCACCAAACATAAAGGAAATGTATATACTGAAATGCTGATATTTTTCTTCACAATTTACTCACAATTGTAATTACTAGTTGAACACAAAGCTATTATTGTATCAGTATTATTATTCTATTGTAAGATTGGCAATAGGTGGATATAAAACTTGAGCTCTAAAACAACCAAAAAAGAAAAACAAAACAAAAGAGGGCACATGCTCACTGAACATGCACGCTTTAACTTAATGGCAGAAGTCCCCCCTCTTCTTTTCATGTATCCTTCCGCCGATGGCCTCATTCACAGTACAAAATAGATCCCCAAAGATATCAATGTGAAAATAAATCAATTTGTCGATGGGAAATCCTCCCACACAGAAAGAGAAAAAGATCAAATATTCTCTCGCTTCCAGTGTTTATTTAATTACTTTTATGACTACAAATGCTTTTTACGGTTCAGGATGAAAAATTCATATATTAGCCACATCACTGTATAAGCCGCAGGGTTGAAAGCGTGAGAAAAAAAAGTCTTATAGTCCGGCAAGTACGGTAATTATTTTCTCTTTTTGGCTTTTATTTTCTTTCCTTCACTTGTTTTATTATTTGTATTGCATGTTCAATGTTCAATAAACCAAACCATGTCACTGGCTTGATTGACAGATGACCAAAGATACATTACTTGTGGTTAAAAATAATAATAATAATATATATATATATATATATATATATATATATATATATATATATATATATATATATATATATATATATATATATATATATATATATATATATTAGGGCTTATTGTGTGAAGTTGAATTATTTCCCAAATGTGGGAATTACTCATACGATGTACAGTTAGTGGCTTTTTAAACTGGATAATTCGCACATCTCTGTCAACCAGTAGAACTAACCCCCAGTTAATTACAAAATAAAATATGAAGATATTAAATAAATATTAGTCGTTTTGATGGAGTGAAACAGTAAATAACAAGAAAGACGCAGATGTTAGCAATGTTATTTGCTAGCGTTGTTAGAAAATCTCATGGTACACAATCAAGCAAAAGTCCCAAGTATGTACTGCAAAAGAATCTTCTTCTGCCATCAAGTGGAGGAGCTTTTAATTGTTCTGCCTGTCACTTTATGTTTAAAAATTTTGCACAGCATGGCTTTAAGAGCATTCACAAGTTATGATGCAATAAACTGCTATGTGATTGAGAATCACTATAGTCTATTGAACAGTTTAGGGATGTCAGGCTGACTGTGTAATTACGTCTTTATCATTTCAGTGTTTTTATGTGTGTAAAAGATCTGATTTTAGCTGGCAGCCGAGTCATTGTTGCTAAACTATTCAAGACAACCTGACCAAATAAGAGAAAATTTCTGCCACAAACCCGACGATGGAGGTTTGGACTTTACAAGTCCACAGCTACACATTCATACCATCTTCTCTGTACGACTATTTACAACACCCACTCGATTTTCCCTCCTCAACCTCAGATTCCGCTTGATTCATTTAGATACCCCCCACCCCCATCCCAAGTAAAGCAAAGAAAAATCTAAACATTTTGGGGTCAATGTCTATAGTTTACAAACATTATGGAAATGTCTGTTGGGGAAGCCATTTTGAATTATGTAGCAGCTCTTTTATCTCTTTTCATCCCACCTATACTTGAGCTTTCTCGATGCCATCTTTGCTGTCTGTGTTTCCTGTGTTGTGGTAAATCTTCTATTTTGAGATGCAGCTCTTATTTGTTGAAAAGGACACGGCAGCAAGCAAGCAGTTGGGACAAGGCATCTTTTATCCAGGCCCATATTGGAGAAATACTGTCATTTAAATGGTCCCATGTATTGACATTATGGTGCATGTTGCTTTGTCCTGCAGATTACTCTAACCAACCTGATCTCAGTAGATGAGCGACTCCTTTACACACCTCACCCAGACAACCCTGAGGTGTACGTTTATTTCTTTCACATCCATCTATAGTTATTAGTTGCCTTTTTATATACTGTATGTCGCTGTACGGTTCTTTTTGCCCACAGCACCATCCTGACACAGGAGGCCATCATTACAGTGAAGGGTGTGAGTTTGAGTAGCTACCTGGAGGGCATGATGGCGAGGAGAATGTCTGCTAATGCCAGGAAGGTAACGCACACTTTCACATCGTTGCATGAAATTTCCCTGTCAACCTGCACGGTCTTTTTGCTTTATGTCATCTGACGCTTTGCCATGTATCGCGTTTGTCTGTCCTTTAATCTTCCTTTTCTCTTGGTGGCGCTATAGGGTTGGGATGCTATTGAGTGGATTATTCAGAACTCTGAAAGAGAAAATATTACTCTTTGACATTTACTACCTCTGGTAACCCTGAGCAACTTTCTTCTCTGATAAAAACTGTAAATATAATTCATTATTACGTGTTCCTTCTTGCTCACCTAATTGTTCACACTCACATTTGCAGGACACCACACCACGACTTGAACAGGTGCTACGGACTAATGCATGGGGGAGTCTCTTACCTGTAGAGTACGCACAAAGAGTGACACTGGTGGAGTTGTGCTTTCAACCGGAGCAACTGCAATGACCAACTTCTGCTCCAATAAAAGAAAAAAAAAAGGACTTTGTGTGCAACACAATTCACAACTAAAAAGGGTACTACTGTTATTTGTGCCATCCATTAGGGAGCATACTAAGACTTATTTCTCTCCATCTGCAGCTGCAAATAATACAGTGGTACCTCTACTTACGAAATTAATTGGTTCTGGAAGAAAGTTCTTAAGTAGAAAAATGTGTAAGTAGAGACGCATTTTCCATGTAAATGCCCTAATCCGTTCCAAGCCTCCCAAAATTCAGACATAAATGTTTTATAAACCATAAAAATGTATCAAAACATGTAACAAATACATGTTACAATTAGATTATTGCACAATAAATGAGAGTTGTGCATAATGTAAATAACAAAGAATAGAGTAAAGAATAAAAATGATGGTCATTTACCTTTTTAACTGCTGTCCTCATCGTTTTTTTGCCCTCTGGTTCATGTTCTCCTCCCTCAGAAGTGTTTTTATTTTATTTTTTATTTTTTTATTTTTTTATTTTTTTTTTGCCTGGTGTTTTGTAAAGAACTGATCCATGGATGTTTTTTTTTTTTTTTTTTTTTTTTTTAAACAATCCTTCGTTAATGTCCAATGCAAACATCATCTTAGTGAGCAAACGCCCGACTGGTGAACACTTTTTCTGGGCGATTCTTTTAAACAAATTCTGAAACTTCATGGAAACTTCCGGTATGGCGAGGCATCTTTTTTTTTTTTTTAAAAAGGCCCGTCTCGTCGCAATTAAAAACTTACTGTGCCTTCATCAATCACCAATTGTTTGAATGTTTGCACAAATTCGTTGGCCGTTAGTTCATACATTTACGAAAAACTATTGGGAACACCTCATGGGCCGCGGGATGAATGATGAGGACGCTGTATAGACACCGATCTAGTATACGCTCATACCTATGGTAGAGGTTCCTCTTAGCCAATGGGAAGCCAGAAACATGCACAAACACCGATTTAGTATACGCTCATAGATACCTATGATATAGTTTCCTCTTAGCCAATGGGATGCCAGAACGATGCACAAACACCGATCTAGTATTTACGTTCGTAGGTACCTATGGTAGGAAATAGCCATAGCCGAAAGTATGTTGCGTTCGATAATGTATTTTTACCTTTCGTATCTAGAAATTTCTTTCGTAACAAGAGGCAATATTTTCCCGTTGAGGAGTTTCGTAACTCGAAAATTTCGTATGAAGAGACGTTCGTAAGTAGAGGTTCCACTGTACATGATTACGATGTGATCGGGGATGTGAAATATACAATCGTGAGAAATAAGAAACGGTTCAACTTTTGCAAGCGGCAAGAGTCCTCAGAAAAAAAAGGTCCTTTTGATGTGTTTAACTCTTTGATAGCCAAAAACGGTTAACTCATTTGCTCCCAATAATGTGTAACTACGTTTTTTTTTAATGTTCTACGTGTCCTAAAGACGTATTTATACGTTGTTTTGTTTTTTATGCTAGAGCATACAGAAGGCTTTGATGCAGCCTCTCAACTGCAAAGAACGGTTGCAGAAATGGTAGTTATTACACAAACGCAGCAGAGCAAAGGAGATCAACCAGAGCAATCAAGAAAAAAAGCTCAATTACTTACAATTTTGAATAGATTTGTGAAAACTGATTAAACTTAGCTGTCTTCTAATGCTAATTGCTGCAAAACGGAAACAGATAGAAACCTTTTTTTTCCTGATTAAAGAAGAGATTTTAATCTTTCTTTTGATAGGTTCCATGCTTTTATAGCAATAGAACACAATATTCTGTGGGCCTTGAAAAATCAGTCAAAATCCAGTAAAACAGCCGGTACGTATTTTTTTTCTCTGAATGGGCAGCGCAACATCTGTGCAGCACTACCTTGTCAGTAAACCAAAAAAAATCTTAGTGTCAAAGTCACTGTTGTGCAAAAAAAAAAAAAAAAAAAGTATCTTTTCACGAAAAGCTTGTTTTTCTCTTATGTCACTCAAATGACCTAATTTCAAATGGTGACTAAAGAACGGAATAAGGTAGAAATATACTTTTTTTTTCTCATGAAAAAATGGAATCCAATCTTTCATATGGTAGTCACCATATTTATGTCGTCATACCGCACAATATTCTGTTTGCTTTGAAAGATGAGTGAAAATGCTCCGAATCGACTGGCACCGTTGTTTTTTGGATAACGTTTGGCAGTCAAAGAGTTAAAATATACTGTACATGAAGTATGAGGGGAAAAAAACACAAGTAGTATGATAAGGAGGGTTTTAATTCGCCTTTGCTTTCTCCAATGGGATAGTTTTTTTTTTTTTTTGCTTAAATTGTGACAAGATACCAGCTCACTTTTTATGTTAAAGGCAGTGGTACCTTGCTCAAAGTCTTTGCAACTGAAATCATGGGTGAGGAAGGCTGGTGGGTACAGTCTGAAAAGCGGTTGGCTTCATAATGCTGCCTGCGTGTGAGTGTGACCACTGCACTCCCAATGCCTTCAAATGCGTGTAGAACGACACTATAGCCCAACCAAGTATTTGTTGGGCCTTAGAACGTAGTGTTATACAACAAAGCATGACTAATAATGTTGAATAAGTAATTTTTTTGTTATGGGCACATTATGCACATTCTCTGATATTAAGTTTCAGTTCATGTTAACTATCCAAACAAATTGTTTAGCATAACATTTGCAATCAAGACTACATGAACAGTAGATCGTCATCTGTTTTCTATAACAGCCATCTTTTACGGTTATTTTCCATTAAATGAAAATGTCATGCTGACGCACTGCAGGTGCAGAGGGTGTCGAATGTCAACTCTTATTTTCTCTCTGACGAGTAGCTTGTTTTCAGAATTTTGACGTTCTTGCAGTTCTCCATTTATCCGGAAGAGAGCGCTATTCGCCTTTGCTCGTGCTCTAGAAACGTGGGGAAAACACTTTTTGTTGAATAAATACAAAGTGCTTCTGAAAGTAAATATTTATTTACACAACAGAGTTTATAGAATGCATTGCATAGTATGTACATCAATTGGTTGAGCAGTGCTAAAAGAAATTATGGATACAAGTTTTGCAATAATTTCAAATCCCATTTAAACAAGCTGATCTACTAACCCATCCATCCATCCATCCATTTTCTTGACCGCTTATTCCTCACAAGGGTCGCGGGGGGTGCTGGCTCTGGGCAGTAGGCGGGGGACACCCTGGACTGGTTGCCAACCAATCGCAGGGCACACAGAGACGAACAACCATCCACACTCACAAGCACACCTAGGGACAATTCGGAGCGCCCAATTAACCTGCCATGGCATGTCTTTGGAATGTGGGAGGAGACCGGAGTACCCGGAGAAGACCCACGCGGGCACGGGGAGAACATGCAAACTCCACCCAGGAAGGTCCGAGCCTGGACCCGAACCGGAGAGCGGACGTGCTAACCACTCGACTACCGTGCCGCCCTCTACTAACCCTAATTTTAATAAATATGCAGCACATGGTTCTTTATCATGCAGGAGGCTTTAGAAAAAAAAAAAAAATCAAGATGTTACGCACACACGCGCACACCCCCACACACACTCTCAGAATATCATAATCATGTTCCTAATCGTTAAACAGGATCTGGAAAAAAAAAGCACTGTCAACACTGTACCAGTTTCAAGTTTTGCAATAAGGCACACAAAGTTGTACATATCACAGTCATAAACAATTGCAATAGCAGCCACAGCAGAAAATGAACACATTAAAAAAAAAAAAAAAAAAAAAAAGTATCAAATCTTTATAAAAGTGAAAAAGTAAATAAAAAACATGGTGTACTGACACCCGGTTGCTTACATTTGACTTGTCTTCAGTACTGAAGTTATAATTATTGTAATAACAGTGCCAAACCAAACAATACTCTCTGTGCTTTAAACACTGTAACCCCAATGTGGTCAGCTTTAGCAATAACAAATCATGATTTTACAGATTTACTCTTATATAACCTTCCAAATTCCTGTGTTGAACCAAAGTAAAACCAAGACCAAATTCATACTTTTGCATTTCATTACTACTTCTGCTCCCACTTTTTGCACAAGGATTATTATTGCTCCAACATTCCTTAGCGCTCTTTCACTCACTTAACAGTGACGGCCTCTTACCTTTAAAAAGTAAACAAACTGAAATCACAATTGCATATTTGTCCCACTGCCCGATCGCCATTGACTCACATCTCATCTGACTATACATGCTGGTGTAAAACATACAGGTTTATGTACAGTATGTACACTCTGCTCAAATGGATTTCATGGCTCGTGTGATGGGGCATCAGAATTTAAAAAGATTGATGAAGTCTTGAGGGGACAGCGCCATGGTGCAGCTTTCTGGGTTGTTGGCAGTGCACGGGTGATTTGTGTCCTGTGGTGGCAAACGGCAACACTTGAAATAATTTATACTGTAGTGTAGATTGTAGGCATACATTTCAGGTGTCATCTAATAAACAAACGTGGATACCTTCCAGAAAAGGATGTGACAGTGTGAGCAGAAGTGCAGCGTGTCGCCGTACTGCTCTCGGCGAGGATAACAGCGGCTCAGCTTGAAGTACATCTTCTTCCATTCCAAGTGACCTTTGTCTGACACCATCAGACGCTTTCGGATCTAATAGAGGAACAACACTTTTTTTTTAAGACATGACTTTAAAATAAATAAAAAAATTAAAAAAACGCCACCATCACAAAGTTGTTGTTTTAAATTTTGCCAAACCCTGCTCACCACTTTAGGTGGTAGCGTTGTGTCGTATCAAGTGCATTTTTGTGAGCAGGCTGTGAAATCACTTTAGTGGAGTAAACACATACGCTCTTCTTCTGATTGTATCCTGCTTTGTTACAGCTTGGGTATAAAAGAGCTAATTACAACTTTTAATGGATTTTTTTTAAGTGGTATTGAGTTATACAAGTGTATAATGGCACTGCAGTCAGTTCACACTATGCTCACAAACACTTGATAAGCAGCAAACCACAGACAAAATACTACGAGTAAATACACTATGAAATAAATTAATAGTTCATAACTAATAGGGATGTAACTATAAGGGCAATATCATGATATTAAAACTGCCACAATATTGTCAATGTCATGTTCACAATATCAGGAACACATCTGTTAAAAAAAAGTCAGGTTGATTTCCATTTGTGCAGTTCTGGCACCCTCTAGTGGCTAGTTTATTAGTGCAATTTAATTTTAATTAGGGATGTTTTGGCCTTCTGTTTAAAATCTATGCTAATTGTCATATGAAGGGGAACCTAATTTGCTTGTGAAGCGATCAATGTGTCTTTTTTTTTTTTTTTTTTTTACAATATTGCGATCTTATTTAACTCATTCACTGCCTTTGACAAGTATACTTGTCAATTGTATTTTTTAGAGCGGTGCTAAATGGGGGCGAATCTGAGCATGCTCCACTGTAAATATCAAACTTGGAAACAACTTTACTGATGCCCAACCACCGGTAGATGACATCATTGCCCCATTTTATAGGAAATAAACACAGTTTCAGAGTCCATGGGAGAAATGGCTGTATTTTGGCAAACCTACATTTTTCTGCTGTCAATTATAAAAGAACGGGACGGGACAAAAAGTAGGGAGTCTATTCTGTTATTTGGTAGATTCGGTTTATATATAATTATTGAATGTAATATCACGTGAGTATTGGAAATGTAAACATTTTCTATAATGACTGGCAGTGAATGAGTTTTAATCAAATGTTTACCAAATGAGAGACCTGAAAGGGCCACACGCTCCTGTGTGGATTCATCTTTTCCATGTGCTTGTTTTCCCCGTTACTCCAGCTTTCTTCAAATGTGAATGAGTGAATACCTTTATTGTCATTGTAAATAGATACATACAACGAAATTAAAACGCCGCTCCAATAAAGTGCTTCATCTTTAAAACCACCATTAAAACCATACACAAACACAAATTTAAGAAATAAATAGTAAGAGCACCCTCCATCCATCCATCCATTTTCTTGACCGCGTATTCCTCACAAGGGTCGCGGGGGGTGCTGGCGCCTATCTCAGCTAGCTCTGGGCAGTAGGCAGGGGACACCCTGAACTGGTTGCCAGCCAATCGCAGGGCACACAGAGATGAACAACCACCCACACACACAAGCACACCTAGGGATAATCCAGAGCGCCCAATCAACCTGCCATGCATGTCTTTGGAATGTGGGAGGAGACCGGAGTACCCGGAGAAGACCCACGCAGGCACGGGGAGAACATGCAAACTCCACCCAGGAGGGCCGGAGCTTGGACTCGAACCCGAGTCCTCAGTAGTAAGAGCACACATTAGTTAAAAATTCTACTTATGGCTGTTTAAAAGAGTTACTACACTCGGGGAAAAAAAACTGTCTCTGTACCTACCAGTCCTGGTTCAAAGACAGTGTGGCATTAAATGTGTATTCTATGTGCCCCCACTAGTCTAAACAGTTAACAGTAAGTGACAAAATGGCCGCCCCCTGCAATTGGGTGGGTGGACAGGTGGATTTTGCTGAATTCTTATTCAATAAACACAATGATCATCAGAATGTAATATGTGGGCTGCATAGAACATATTGTGAAGACAATTTTTGAACTGACTTCCCCATTAAGCCCTGCTTTGTAATATTACTCACGTACAAATTAATTAACAGTCTTTCGATATGTAATCGTCCTAATAACGATAAGTGTTTCTCCGCTGTAAAAAAAAAAAAAAGTCTGTAGAATTAACAGTGAATTTCTGTCAAATCGTTACATAAAAAATGTGAATACAAAAACAATGAATCATTGTGTAATTTGCATTAATATGTAAAACTCTGAATCAAACAACTGTTGGTCACATGTTTTGGAGAATTCACAAATTACTGTAATTTAAACACAGATAAACTGTAAGACAAAAACATTGGGATGACACCATTAGCAGTGTTCGAATAACACTAAATGTCAGTAGGTTTTATGGTACATTTTCAAAAGAAACATGCATTTTACAAAGTCATATTACAGATAGGAATATTTAGATACAGTGTTCCCTCGTTTTCCGCTGGGGTTAGGTTCCAAAAAATACCCGCAATAAATGAAATCCGCAAAGTAGTTAGCTTTATGTTTTACAACTCTTATAAATGTTTTAGGGCTCTAAAATCCCCGACCGCACAATTTATACACTTTTCTCATTGAGGCATTTACATGTTCTCACATTTCTCCCTTGTTCAAACATTGACAATGTTCAAACCTTCATAAATTTTATAAAATGGGTATATTACTGTAAAAAAAAAAAGCAAAATTGCACTTAAAAAAAAAAATCTGCGATACAGCGAGACCGCGAAAAGTGAACCGCGTTATAGCAAGGGAAGACTGTATACGGTCAAACCATGTGAATATAAAGGTTGAACTAAATGTATTATATTCATTTAAAATTGATATATTGTTGACCTAATTATCAATTTATCAGTACACTTTAAAAAAAAATTTCTGTTGTTCTACAGGAAAAAAAAAAGTGGCAGCTGTGGTGACCAGAATAATTCTGTTTAAAAAAAAAAAAACTGCAGTCAACAGTCCTTTACTGATAAATCAACAACAGGGTGGTGTGGCTAAGTGCTAGAAGGGTCACCTTATAACCCTGAGGTTGGTGGTTTGATCCCAGCGCAGTGCAACTGTGTTGAAGATCCATGCGCAACATAATGAAACTCCTGTTGTTCATGATGCTGTGTAATCAGTCGGTGAATGACTTGTCAAAATGCAAAGCACTTTGAGGGCCTTGTAAGTAGGGATGTAACAATACTGGCAATATTGTGATATTAAAACTGTCACAATATCGTCATGTTCACGATAATTAAAAGCGACACATCTGTAAAAAAAAAAAAAAAAAAAAAAAAAAAAAAAAAAAAAAGTCAGTTTGATTTCCATTTGTGCAGTTATAGCACCCTCTGGTGGCTATTTTATTTTATTTTTTAGTTCAGTTTCATTTTCATTACAGTAGAAATGTTTTGGCCCATCTATGTTTCAAATCCACATTAATGGTCAGATGAAGCGGATTGCAATATGCTAGTGAAGCAAGTCAGTATGTGGAAGTATGAGGAACTCAATGTGGGCTTGCATTAGCGAGTAACTGCCTCAATAAGTGTTATTAGAGATTGAAGTATGCATTATTGTTATGTACAAAAGCACAATATTGTGTTTTTTTTTTAAGTATGAGCTTTTTTTTTTTTTTTTTTACAATATTGTGACCTTTTTTTAAATATCACCAACCTCCCCACAATATCGTAATAATTATCATATCGTGAGTTCATATCATGATATTGCATCGTGATATTTGGATATCATTACATCCTTACTTGTAAGGTGGGAAAGCACTATACAAATAGAGTACCAAGAACATGCTGCTTTCATTTGTAAATTAAATTCAGGTAAAATTTTGAAACAGTTACTGTTTATCATACATTAAATACCAGTAAAATGTACAAGTTGGTCTATAAAGTTGTTTTGCACTGTATTTTTATTTATTTATTTATTTATTTTTGTTATTTTACAGTGTATGAAAGCTCTAATAGTCTGAAGCAGTGGTGGGCAAACTCCTCTTCCTGTAGGTTTTGGACATTTCCCTGCTCCAATGCAAGCTGATTCCAATCAACAGGATTTTTATCAGGCTTATGCAGAGCTTGCTGATGAGCTGATCATATGCCAGCTGTGTTGCAGAAGGGAAACATCCAAAACCTGCAGGACTCCAGCCCTTGCGGACAGAGTAGAGTGTGCCCAACCCCAGTCTTCTGGAGTTAGGGTTATCTAACTCGAAGTTCTACGAGGAGGTTAGTTGTCACCAAATCCTATAGGAGAAGAATCATAGACTCCACCACAAATTGAAGCACAGAACGACAATTGTGTTTGAATTTAGAACGTGTGAATATATATGCACAGGTTTCACTCACAATCAGTAAATACTACTACTAATAATAATAATAAATAAATAGCAAATAACAGTACACTGAGATCTAAGGAAAATAAACAAAATGAACAAACATATTCGAACTCAGTCCAAAGTTCAACCAAAATGTGTAACACCCACTGAGTGCACAAAAACATAAATAAATAAATACATAAATAAATAAATAAAACTAAAATTGTCCTACCACCCCTTCAAAACTCAGTGTTCAACTCAAGACAGCCAACGTTGCAGCGTTGAGTAGAGATGAGAGCGGAATTGACGATGCAGGAACCAGAGCGAATGACGAAGATTTCACGTTGGAGTAGAACAGCAGGAATTCGGGTCCCAAAGAAGCCTCAATTAAAACTCATTTGCTCCCAATAACGTGTAAATACGTTTTTTGTTGTTGTTGTTTTTAAATGTTTTAAGTATCCCAAAGACGTATTTATTTATTTATTTATTTATTTTTATGCTAGAGCATACAGAAGGCTATGATTCAGCCTCTCAACTGCAAACGGTTGCAGAAATGGTAGTTATTACACAAACGGCCAGCAGGTGGCAGCAGAGCAAAGGAGAGCAACCAGGCCCATCTAGAAAAAAAAGCTAAATTACAATTTGAAAAAAGATTTGTGAAAACTGATGAAACTTAGCTCTCTTCTAATGCTAATTGCTGCAAAACGGAAACAGATAGAAACATACTTTTTTTTCCTGATGAATGAAGAGACTTTAATCTTTCTTGCTTTTATAGCAATTAAACACAATATTCTGTGAGCCTTGCAAAATCAGTCAAAATCCAGTAAAACAGCCGGGAGCGAACGGGATTGCTTCTGTGAAAATGGCTGGGAGTCAATGAGTTAAAACCCACCACCCAATCTGAAGAAAAAAAAAAAAAAAAAAAAAAAAATGTGCAGAGAATTACTGACTATTACACTACATAACTAATTTACTAGCTTAATATAAAACCACATTTACATCCATCCATCCATTTTCTTGACCGCTTATTCCTCACAAGGGTCACGGGGGGTGCTGGAGCCTATCTCAGCTGGCTTTGGGCAGTAGGCGGGGGATACCCTGGACCGGTTGCCAGCCAATCGCAGGGCACCACATTTACACTAAAAAAAAAAAAATTAAAAAAATAAATAAAATAAAAATAAAAAACATCAAAATTGCATAACTCAACTATAAAGGTGCCTGTCAAGTGCCTTCTTCAGCAGAGGCACTGCATAATTTCAGTCTGTTACTACGCATTGTGAGACAATATTGTTGACCTTCTTAACAAGCCTTCTTCTGATGGTTTTTGTAACTCATTCCAGCCTTTAACATAGTGAGGCTGGAAGGTGAGAAATTATTTCCTAGCATAGAAGTTCTTCATACACATGCAGAGTTGAGCTCAGGCGCCCTGGTAAGTGTTTGTGCACAACTCTATAGTCGCCTTCACTCATAGACTGGACAGTGTGACTGCTAAAGCCCGCTTCGGGGAATGTGCTGTGTCTGTTGACAGTGTTACAAAACCCTCTAGATGTGTCTCATTGCGCACTTGTCAAAACACAGTTTACAAAAAGCCATCAGAAACAGTTCCAACAAACCAAATGCATGTAGGTTTTGATAAACACTCTACTAATCATCTCAACCCGGCATGGATTAAGTTTCTCCTCTGGCTCCACAAAAACACCGTGTCTACAATATGACTAATCCAGCCAACTTGTTGTAAATAGTTATGGTGTCAGAAGAGGAAAAACAATGAGAGCGAAGGGGACTTCCTGTGTTTATAGAGGGCCGGGGGCAGACCCTGAATGAGTCAGTGCACCGATTACACTGCCTCCATCCATCCATTGAGCCGTCTATCCAATAGCCTCATGTAATTTCATTTAATGTGATCTCAACAAAATAGTTCAATATCACTATTACAACTATTAATACTGGGTAGGCACATAGTAGTACCCAAATTATATTTTTGCACATACACTTACAAATGTTAGGTACACTTGCACAATATGTTCAACTCCAGTACATGAGCTGGATCAAAATAATGTGCCTGTACATAAACAATTTATCATAGTTTAAGACAACATTTTGCTGATATTGGGTGGAATCCTTGAACCAGCAGCCCCGCTTTTCAGGAGACAAAAAAAAGACATTTGTTTAACCATTAAGGTTGCATTTGATTTGATTAATAATTTTTTTTTAAAAGTTGTCATTTTAAAGAATAACAATTTCATACATAATACATCATTACCACATTGGGGGAGGACAGCGGGGAGACATCTCATTCTCTCTCTCCCTTTATCTCTTTCTCCTTCTCCCCTGCGTCTGTGCCTACTGCAGACTTCAGCAGTTTCACAATCCCCCAAAGCGGCCAGCCAAGCGCCCCAACAGGCAGCGCTGCTCAATTCCACTCACACATGAACAGCAGCGGCGCAAAAACAGGAAAAAGGGCCTCTGCACTCGCAGGACCCGTCTCCAACCTTCCTGAGACTGGATCTTGTTATTATCATTATTACTGTATACTGTAGCTCAAGCAGAGATAAACCTTCAGCATACCAAAACTCTTGGTTTTGTTTATGAGATGTTGCAAGAGCAGATACTTGGAGGGGTTTATTTAAAGGCTTTCTATTTTGGACAATGGCCTGCTCATTCACGACAGAGAGGGTAGCAACAGATGATGTGCTTGGAACGGCAATGGAATTGCTGTTAAAGACTGACCCCTACTGGTCGTTATGTACAATGACCTTAAGGTGCCATGATTGCAACCACTGTTCATAAGCAATATTTAGTTTATTACTTACTAATTACTTATATTCACTATTCACTTAACCTGCATATTGTACAGTACTGTAAAATTTAATTATTTACATAAATTGTCTGAATTGTTAAATATAGCAATGCTCTGTAACTGTCAAATAACGTAGAGAAATTGTAATGTGTCCTGCGATTGTTGTACTTGACAAAAGTCAACTGGGATAGGCTTTAAATCACCTATGACCTAATGAGCATAAGCGGTATAGAAAGTAGATGGATATAGATACATTCAAATACAGTACTATTGCTAGACTAGAAAAACTGCTTTTCATGATAGACAAGTTTAGTTAAGAAAATTTTGCCCCCTCTCTTATGTTCAAGATGGAAACAACAACAAATTGTTTGGGACCACTTATCAGTGATGCCAACTTGGCGACTTTCTCACTAAATATGTTTTGTTTTGTTTTGTTTTGTTTTGTTTTGTTTTGTTTTGTTTTGTTTTGTTTTGTTTTGTTTTGTTTTGTTTTGTTTTGTTTTGTTTTGTTTTGTTTTGTTTTGTTTTGTTTTGTTTTGCAAAAGCGACTAGCGTCAAATCAAGCAACTTTTTCCGGTGTTCTGGATGATATTCTAGCATTTAACAATACAGGACAAGATTGCTTTATGTGAGTAATGTGGGTCTAGACAAAACATTTAAACTGACCGTGTGTAATATTTAGCGCCATCTAGTGACAAACTAGTAATTCATTCAATTTAAAAATCCACTATTTTTTCAATAATTATATCACTACTTACAGTATATTACATGGCTGGAGCCTCGCCTTACAAAAGGCTGACAACTTCCTGCTACGGCTGCCCAAACAACAACTTCGCAAACGTAGTTAGCCCTGGTGGTGCTTATATCTAGTATCAGACCCAATGGGTCGACCGCCACTTAACCTACAGCTGGGGCCTGCAGGTGGTCGTTGATGAGTCCAGTCGCTTGTCACCTCGCATTGCTCTCGCAAGACACCTGTGCGTGCTTTGAAATCTATTCATTTCGGCGGCATTCTATGATATAGCGACATCTAGTGGCACTGTACCTTTGTTATTTTCAGAAGTGATACAAACCAAAAAAACACAGATTTGTAGTTCTAAACATATTTAGACGTGGGAGAGCCAAAAAGTGAGTAAAAAGCTTACTCACTTTTTGGCCCTCCCACGTTGTTCCTCTCTCCTACAGCGTACATTACAATTACATAAAAATTGCCAATTATTCAATTAGGCGATTACATTATTTAGCCACTTTTAGTGACTTTGAGGATAGAAAATAGCTACTTTCCTTAGTGGGAAGTTGGCAACTCTGCTACTTCTCAGAGGTAATACAGTATATAGTAGACAGTTAAAATAATACCTCAGGGACAGTGCTAGTCAGTATGCTGCATTACTGTCTTTGGAAATAATAAATATTTTGGAGCTTCTACATTGGAACTCATGGGAGTTGTGCTGGAATCCCTAATGTGGTGGCCTAACATGGTGGCCAGAGAGTCTTGTTAGATGAAGGTTAAGGCACTGGGAATCCAGACCATGCACGAGTTAAGCAAGGTGATTACAGCTGTAATATGCTTAACTCCAATGAAAGCAAAGTACATTATAGTACAGTCTGTACAGAACTGACACCGGTTTGCTGAGTTACTTAAATTAGTATTCCAGTAATACTGGTGTTTCAGTTTATGGCACCCAGTAGTTTAAGGCATGCAGTATTGTATATTATTGGTTAGGGGTGTAACAATAAGAGTAATATCGTGATATTAAAACTGCCACAATATCGGCGTCGTCATGTTCACAATATTTAAAGAGAACAACATCTGATAAAAAAAAAAATTAAAAAAAAGTCAGGTTGATTTCCATTTGTGCAGTTCTAGCACCCTCTGGTGACTAATTTGGTAGTGGAATTTAATTGTCATTAGGGATGTTTTGGCCTTCCTATGTTTATAATCTGTGCTAATTGTCAGATGAAGGTGAACGTAATGTGCTTGTGAAGCGAGTCAATTTTTGGAGGAACTCAATGTGTGCATGCTTTAACTCTTTTACTGCCACACGTTACAAAAAAAAAATTTAAGATGAAAAAGGCTTTGATCATTTACATCATCCTTCAAAACATTCAATTTCATCAGATTTCATCATGTTTCATTGTAATCTCATACCCAATGAGCCCATTTAAAAGAGATACAATGCTGCCATCTGCTGGCCATAGATAGTGAGTGTTTTTGATTCCACAACTCATTGACCAGGCAGCGCCTGCTGCACTTAGACGGTGAACTGCCCATTGATTTAAAAAAAAAACAACAACAACAAAAACATAGTTGACATCATTTAACGTTTATGGCGGCATACATTGTGATTTTACTCATCGTTATGAAATGTT